>NW_027598120.1:0-53910 GCF_964194155.1 Cetorhinus maximus
GGATGGATGATGGAGGGAGAGAGAGACGGAGGGAGAAGGAGAGAGAGCGAGTGAAGGATGGATGAGGGAGGGAGAGGGAGACGGAGGGAGAGAGAGCGAGTGAAGGATGGATGCTTTCTCCATTACCTGAAGGTTTGAGAGTTGAGTGAATGATTTATCACACCCCGGCTGCGCACATTTGTAGGGCCGATCTCCTGTGTGAATTCTACCGGAGACACGAAGATATTAAACAGCATCACATCGTCCAGGGACACAGGACAGTGCTCACCCTCACACACTCTCACGCACACACACACTCGCTCCCTCACACACACACACTCGCTCCCTCACACACACACACTCGCTCCCTCACACACACACACCCGCTCCCTCACACACACACACCCGCTCCCTCACACACACACACCCCTCCCTCACACACCCCCCCCCTCTCACACACACCCCCCCCCTCTCTCACACACACCACCCCCTCTCTCACACACACCACCCCCTCTCTCACACACACCACCCCCTCTCTCACACACACACCCCCCTCTCTCACACACACACCCCCTCTCTCACACACACACCCCCTCTCTCACACACACACCCCCTCTCTCACACACACACCCCCCTCTCACACACACACCCCCTCTCTCACACACACACCCCCTCTCTCACACACACACCCCCTCTCTCACACACACACCCCCTCTCTCACACACACACCACACAACCCCCTCTCACACAACCCCCTCTCTCACACACACCCCCCCTCTCTCACACACACCCCCCCTCTCTCACACACACCCCCCCTCTCTCACACACACCCCCCTCTCTCACACACACCCCCCCTCTCTCACACACACACCCCCCCTCTCTCACACACACCCCCCCTCTCTCACACACACCCCCCCTCTCTCACACACACACCCCCTCTCTCACACACACACCCCCTCTCTCACACACACACCCCCTCTCTCACACACACACCCCCTCTCTCACACACACACCCCCTCTCTCACACACACACCCCCTCTCTCACACACACACCCCCTCTCTCACACACACACCCCCTCTCTCACACACACACCCCCTCTCTCACACACACACCCCCCTCTCTCACACACACACCCCCTCTCTCACACACACCCCCCTCGCTCACACACACACCCCCTCGCTCACACACACACCCCCTCGCTCACACACACACCCCCTCTCTCACACACACACCCCCCTCTCTCACACACACACCCCCTCTCTCACACACACACCCGCTCTCTCTCACACACACCCCCTCTCTCTCACACACACCCCCTCTCTCTCACACACACCCCCTCTCTCTCACACACACCCCCCCCTCTCTCACACACACACCCCCTCTCTCACACACACACCCCCTCTCTCACACACACACACCCCCTCTCTCACACACACACACTCCCTCTCTCACACACACACCCCCTCTCTCACACACACACCCCCTCTCTCACACACACACCCCCTCTCTCACACACACACCCCCTCTCTCACACACACACCCCCTCTCTCACACACACACCCCCTCTCTCACACACACACCCCCTCTCTCACACACACACCCCCTCTCTCACACACACACCCCCCTCTCTCACACACACACCCCCTCTCTCACACACACACCCCCTCTCTCACACACACACCCCCTCTCTCACACACACACCCCCTCTCTCACACACACACCCCCTCTCTCACACACACCCCCCCTCTCTCACACACACACCCCTCTCTCACACACACACCCCCTCTCTCTCACACACACCCCCTCTCTCTCACACACACCCCCTCTCTCACACACACCCCCTCTCTCACACACACACCCCCTCTCTCACACACACACCCCCTCTCTCACACACACCCCCCCTCTCTCACACACACCCCCCCTCTCTCACACACACCCCCCCTCTCTCACACACACCCCCCCTCTCACACACACACCCCCCCTCTCTCACACACACACCCCCTCTCTCACACACACCTCCCCTCTCTCACACACACCCCCCCTCTCTCACACACACCCCCCCTCTCTCACACACACCCCCCCTCTCTCACACACACACCCCCTCTCTCACACACACACCCCCTCTCTCACACACACCCCCCCTCTCTCACACACACCCCCCCTCTCTCACACACACCCCCCCTCTCTCACACACACACCCCCTCTCTCACACACACACCCCCTCTCTCACACACACACCCCCTCTCTCACACACACCCCCTCTCTCACACACACACCCCCTCTCTCACACACACACCCCCTCTCTCACACACACACCCCCTCTCTCACACACACACCCCCTCTCTCACACACACACCCCCCTCTCTCACACACACACCCCCTCTCTCTCACACACACCCCCTCTCTCTCACACACACCCCCCCCTCTCTCACACACACACCCCCTCTCTCACACACACACACCCCCTCTCTCACACACACACCCCCTCTCTCACACACACACCCCCTCTCTCACACACACACCCCCTCTCTCACACACACACCCCCTCTCTCACACACACACCCCCTCTCTCACACACACACCCCCTCTCTCACACACACACCCCCTCTCTCACACACACACCCCCTCTCTCACACACACACCCCCTCTCTCACACACACACCCCCTCTCTCACACACACACCCCCTCTCTCACACACACACCCCCTCTCTCACACACACACCCCCCCTCTCTCACACACACCCCCCCTCTCTCACACACACCCCCCCTCTCTCACACACACCCCCCCTCTCTCACACACACCCCCCCTCTCTCACACACACACCCCCTCTCACACACACACCCCCTCTCTCACACACACACCCCCTCTCTCACACACACACCCCCTCTCTCACACACACACCCCCTCTCTCTCACACACACCCCCTCTCTCACACACACACCCCCTCTCTCACACACACACCCCCTCCTCTCCCTCTCACACACACACACACCCTCCTCTCCCTCTCACACACACACACACCCTCCTCTCCCTCTCACACACACACACACCCTCCTCTCCCTCTCACACACACACACACCCTCCTCTCCCTCTCACACACACACACACCCTCCTCTCCCTCTCACACACACACACACCCTCCTCTCCCTCTCACACACACACACACACCCTCCTCTCCCTCTCACACACACACACACCCTCCTCTCCCTCTCACACACACACACACCCTCCTCTCCCTCTCACACACACACACACCCTCCTCTCCCTCTCTCACACACACACACCCTCCTCTCCCTCTCACACACACACACACACCCTCCTCTCCCTCTCACACACACACACACCCTCCTCTCCCTCTCACACACACACACACCCTCCTCTCCCTCTCACACACACACACACACCCTCCTCTCCCTCTCACACACACACACCCTCCTCTCCCTCTCACACACACACACCCTCCTCCCTCTGCTGTGACCCGCACCCCAGCACCCTCCTCCCTCACGCACCGCCGCCCACCTTATGTGTTGCTGCAGGTGCGAGAGCTGCCGAAAACTCTTCTGACAGTAGTTGCAGCTGTACGGCTTGGCTCCCGAGTGGATTCGAATGTGTTGGGCCAGGTACGATGTGTTGGCGAATGTCTTTGAGCAATGGGGACAATGATGGGGCTTGGACTCTGTGTGTGACTTCGCGTGAATCTGCATTTCGGACTTTGACAGGAAGGTCACAGGACAGATCCGGCACCTGGAGACCAACAGGGAGCATTAGACCCTCCGACAGTGCGGCGCTCCCTCAGCACTGACCCTCCCTCAGCACTGACCCTCCAACAGTGCGGCGCTCCCTCAGCACTGACCCTCCGACAGTGCGGCTCTCCCTCAGCACTGACCCTCCGACAGTGCGGCTCTCCCTCAGCACTGACCCTCCGACAGTGCGGCTCCCCCTCAGCACTGACCCTCCGACAGTGCGGCGCTCCCTCAGCACTGACCCTCCGACAGTGCGGCTCTCCCTCAGCGCTGACCCCCCCCCCGACAGTGCGGCTCTCCCCCAGTACTGACCCTCCGACAGTGCGGCGCTCCCTCAGCACTGACCCTCTGACTGTGCGGCTCTCCCTCAGTACTGACCCTCCGACAGTGCGGCGCTCCCTCAGTACTGACCCTCCGACAGTGCGGCTCTCCCTCAGTACTGACCCTCCGACAGTGCAGCACTCCCTCAGTACTGGCCCTCCGACAGTGCAGCACTCCCTCAGTACTGGCCCTCCGACAGTGCGGTGCTCCCTCAGCACTGACCCTCCGACAGTGCGGCGCTCCCTCAGTACTGACCCTCCGACAGTGCGGCGCTCCCTCAGCACTGACCCTCCGACAGTGCGGCTCTCCCTCAGTACTGACCCTCCGACAGAGCGGCGCTCCCTCAGCACTGACCCTCCGACAGTGCGGCGCTCCCTCAGTACTGACCCTCCGACAGTGCGGCGCTCCCTTAGTACTGACCCTCCCACAGTGCGGCTCTCCCTCAGCACTGACCCTCCGACAGTGCGGCTCTCCCTCAGCACTGACCCTCCGACAGTGCGGCGCTCCCTCAGCACTGACCCTCCGACAGTGCGGCGCTCCCTCAGCACTGACCCTCCGACAGTGCGGCTCTCCCTCAGCACTGACCCTCCGACAGTGCGGCTCTCCCTCAGCACTGACCCTCCGACAGTGCGGCGCTCCCTCAGCACTGACCCTCCGACAGTGCGGCTCTCCCTCAGCACTGACCCTCCGACAGTGCGGCTCTCCCTCAGCACTGACCCTCCGACAGTGCGGCGCTCCCTCAGTACTGACCCTCCGACAGTGCGGCTCACCCTCAGTACTGACCCACCGACAGTGCGGCTCTCCCCCAGTACTGACCCTCCGACAGTGCGGCTCTCCCTCAGTACTGACCCTCCGACAGAGCGGCGCTCCCTCAGCACTGACCCTCCGACAGTGCGGCGCTCCCTCAGTACTGACCCTCCGACAGTGCGGCGCTCCCTTAGTACTGACCCTCCCACAGTGCGGCTCTCCCTCAGCACTGACCCTCCGACAGTGCGGCTCTCCCTCAGCACTGACCCTCCGACAGTGCGGCGCTCCCTCAGCACTGACCCTCCGACAGTGCGGCGCTCCCTCAGCACTGACCCTCCGACAGTGCGGCACTCCCTCAGTACTGACCCTCCGACAGTGCGGCTCTCCCTCAGTACTGACCCTCCGACAGTGCGGCGCTCCCTCAGTACTGACCCTCCGACAGTGCGGCTCACCCTCAGTACTGACCCTCCGACAGTGCGGCGCTCCCTCAGCACTGACCCTCCGACAGTGCGGCGCTCCCTCAGCACTGACCCTCCGACAGAGCGGCGCTCCCTCAGCACTGACCCACCGACAGTGCGGCTCTCCCTCAGTACTGACCCTCCAACAGTGCGGCGCTCCCTCAGTACTGACCCTCCGACAGTGCGGCTCACCCTCAGTACTGACCCTCCGACAGTGCGGCTCTCCCTCAGCACTGACCCTCCGACAGAGCGGCTCTCCCTCAGCACTGACCCTCCGACAGAGCGGCGCTCCCTCAGCACTGACCCTCCGACAGTGCGGCGCTCCCTCAGCACTGACCCTCCGACAGTGCGGCGCTCCCTCAGCACTGACCCTCCGACAGTGCTGCTCTCCCTCAGTACTGACCCTCCGACAGTGCGGCTCTCCCCCAGTACTGACCCTCCGACAGTGCGGCTCTCCCCCAGTACTGACCTGTAGGACTTGCTGTCCCTGCCTCCCTCGTCGTCGTTGGGGACTGCGTAGGGGTCCCCCAGCTCAGCCAGGCTGGGTTCGCTAGGCCGTCCCTTCCGCTTCCGGGCGCTGGGCGTCTTGACGGTGCCCTCGTCCTGGGCCGGGGGAGGAGGGGGAGGGGGAGGGGGGTTATGGTGGTGGCCCGGGGCCTGGGGGTGGGCCTGCTCCTGGGCCTCCTTGTCCAGGCCGGCCAGCGAGGGCACCCCCTGCCCCCCGGCCGTCAGGGCGGGCACAGGCCCGACACGATCATGGCGGGGGCGCCCGCCAGCGAGAAGGCGGGCGGGTGGGCCAGGGGGCTCAGGCCCGAGCTGGACGAGGACAGGCTGGCGCTGGGCGAGGTGATGACCAGACCTGCGGGAGGCGGCAAAGAAAGAGGGGGGTCAAAACAACGCACGACACCGGGAACGGGGGGGCTAGAAGTGGCCATTCGGCCCCTCCAGCCTGCTCCGCCACTCACTCCTATCATAGCTCATCCCCAATGGCCCCCATTTCGTCCCCCCGGCACATTCTGCTATTCCGCTCTCAGACAGTGCTGACCGCCGTTGACGCCGCTATTAACACCTACTCCGGTCCCCGAGTCTTTAACACCGTCCTTAACGCTAGGAGCAGAAATTAGGCCATTCGGCCCATCCAGTCTGCTCCGCCATTCAATCGTGTGCTGATACTGACCTTCTCTTTTGCTCCACCCCCTCCCCATAACCCTCGACTCCGTTGTCAGTCAGAAACCCCTCTAACTCGGCCTCGAATATATATTCACTGACCCGGCCTCCGCCGCTCTCGGGGGGGGAGAGAATACCACAGATTGACCACCCTCCGAGAGAAGAAATGCCTCCTCGTCTCCGTCTTCAATGGGAGACCCCTTATTCTGAAACTGTGCCCTCCCAACCCTCGTTCTAGATTCACCCCCACGAGGGGGGAAACATTCGCCCAACATCCACCCTGTCGTGCCCCCCCCGTCAGGATCTTATATAAGATGGCCTCTCATTCTTCTAAACTCCAGTGGGTACAGTCCCAACCTGCTCAACCTTTCCGTCATAAGACAAACCCCCACTTCTCCCCAGGAATCAGCCCAGTGGACCTTCTCTGAACTGCCTCCGATGCGAGTCTATCCCTCCTTAAATAACGAGACCAAAACTCTACGCAGTACTGCGGCTGCAGAAACGCCAAAACCCTGTGCAATTGGAGCAAGGCTCCTTAACTTTTATACTCCTTCCCCCCACCACCCGCCCTTGCAATAAAGGCCAACACTCCATTTGCCTTCCTAGACATATAGTAACATAGTAAATAGGAAGATTCGAGTCTGCCAAGCCATTCATTACGATCATAGCTGCTCATCCAACTCAATAGCCTGCTCCCGCTTTCTCCCCATATCCTTTGATCCCTTATGCCCCCAAAAGCTATATCAAACTCCTTCTTGAAACCATACAAATGTTTTGGCCTCAGCTACTTTCTGCGGTAGTGAATTCCACAGGCTCACCACTCTCGGGGTGAAAAAATTTCTCCTCATTACTACTCTGTAGTACTCTGGCTGCGGACTCCCCAGCTCCCTGTACAGTTGTGGCGAGACTTCCCGGCTTTTACACTTCATCCCCCACCCCCCCCACCCCCGAACCCCTCGCAATAAAAGGCCAACGCTCCATTTGCTTTCCTAATCACTTGCTGCATCGGTGGACTGACTTTGAGAGATTCATGGAGAAGGACGCCCAGATCCCTCTGCGCCGCCGAGTTCCGAAATCTCTCTCCGTTTGAACGGTCCGCGGCTTTTCTACCCTGCCCGCCAAAGTCGACGGGCGCGGGTCTTCCCCACGCCGCCGCGTGTTTGTGCCCGCCCGCTTACCCGGTCGGCGCCCCTTGGCGAACTCTTTGTATCCTCCCCGCAGCTTCCTTTGCCGACCGACCTTTGTGTCGTCGTCGTTTCACGGGAAGTGGGCGTCGCTAGGCCAGCAGTCGCGGCCCGTCCTTAATAGCCCCCGAGCAGGGCAAATCAGGCTTCTCAGCCAACGCCACCTCCCCTCGCCCGCCACGGACCCCACCTCTCCCCCCACCCCCCGGCCCCTCACCCACCTGTCATGAGTGCGGAGGGCAGCGGGAGCACCGTGACGTTCTCCGTGACCACTGGCTGTGCCTCGCCGCCCTCCTTGATGTCAGCGCTGGGGGCCTGCGCAACCCCGCTGATGGGGCCGCTGGTGATCAGAGGAGGAGAGTAGGTCTGCACTTGCTGCTGCTGCTGCTGGGGCTGTGGAGGCGCCGTCTGGGGACCGGGGCTCGGCCCACAGCTCTTCTCAGCCATCAGCTGCTCCTTGATCTTGTTGATGAACATGACGTTCTCAAACTGCGGAGGCAAGAGGCAGAGGGGGTGAGGGACGGAGCGAGCGAGGGGGACAACAGGGGAGGCTGGGGAGACAGGGGCGAGGGGGAAGGGCGAGGAGCGAGAGGGAGAGGGAGGGGGACGGACGGAGAGAGAGAGAGATAGAGAGACGGAGAGAGAGAGAGAGAGAGAGACGGAGAGAGAGAGAGATAGACGGAGAGAGAGAGACAGAGAGAGAGAGAGACAGAGAGAGAGAGAGACAGAGAGAGAGAGAGTGCGAGGCGGAGAGGGAGAACGCGAGGCGGAGAGGGAGAACGCGAGGCGGAGGAGGAGAGCGCGAGTCGGAGGGAGAGAGCGCGAGGCGGAGGGAGAGAGCGCGAGGCGGAGGGAGAGCGCGCGAGGCGGAGGGAGAGAGCGCGAGGCGGAGGGAGAGAGCGCGAGGCGGAGGGAGAGAGCGCGAGGCGGAGGGAGAGAGCGCGAGACGGAGGGAGAGAGCGCGAGACGGAGGGAGAGAGCGCGAGGCGGAGGGAGAGAGCGAGAGACGGAGGGAGACGGGAGAGAGACGGAGGGAGAGAGCGAGAGACGGAGGGAGAGAGCGAGAGACGGAGGGAGAGAGCGCGAGACGGAGGGAGAGAGCGCGAGACGGAGGGAGACGGGAGAGAGACGGAGGGAGAGAGAGCGAGACGGAGGGAGAGAGCGCGAGACGGAGGGAGAGAGCGAGAGACGGAGGGAGACGGGAGAGAGACGGAGGGAGAGAGAGAGACGGAGGGAGAGAGCGAGAGACGGAGGGAGAGAGCGAGAGACGGAGGGAGAGAGCGAGAGACGGAGGGAGAGAGCGAGAGACGGAGGGAGAGAGAGAGTGAGTCATGTGTTTGTCCTTACCTGCCCAGCCATGGTTGGGATGGGAGTCCAGAAATAGCTGTTGCTATAATGAGATTGCTCCATGTCTCACTGCGGGACAGAGAGAGAGAGATAGAGAAAGCTGTGATTCGGCCTGGCGGTGAGATGAGGTCAGCGCGTCTCTGTCTCTGGACTCCACACGGCCTCCTGGCACTTTGCTCTGAGGCCAAGAGGAAAAGAAACAAGCAGCGGTCAATTCAGTTCACAGACTGCCTCCCCCACTGCCCCTTGCCCAGCAGATATTGCTATGTCAACGTCACATTTCCGGGCGGCCATGATGGCGTGACATGTTGACATGGGAACCTCCAAATTTCAACGCGACATCGCCTTATCATCAGCCCCACCCCACCTCTCCAACCGCCTCCAGGCCCTACAACCCTCCACTCCGCTAACCTCCTCCAGGCCCTACACTCCTCCCTATCTCTGTAACCTCCTCCAGCCCCTATAACCCTCCCTATCTCTGTAACCTCCTCCAGCCCCTACAACCCTCCCTATCTCTGTAACCTCCTCCAGCCCCTACAACCCTCCCTATCTCTGTAACCTCCTCCAGGCCCCTACAACCCTCCCTATCTCTGTACCCTCCTCCAGCCCCTACAACACTCCCTATCTCTGTAACCCTCCTCCAGCCCCTACAACCCTCCCTATCTCTGTAACCTCCTCCAGCCCCCTACACCCCTCCCTATCTCTGTAACCTCCTCCAGCCCCTACACCCCTCCCTCTCCCTGTAACCTCCTCCAGCCCCTACAACCCTCCCTCTCCCTGTAACCTCCTCCAGCCCCTACAACCCTCCCTCTCCCTGTAACCTCCTCCAACCCCTACACCCCTCCCTCTCCCTGTAACCTCCTCCAGCCCCTACAACCCTCCCTCTCCCTGTAACCTCCTCCAGCCCCTACAACCCTCCCTCTCCCTGTAACCTCCTCCAACCCCTACACCCCTCCCTCTCCCTGTAACCTCCTCCAGCCCCTACACCCCTCCCTCTCCCTGTAACCTCCTCCAGCCCCTACAACCCTCCCTATCTCTGTAACCTCCTCCAGCCCCTACAACCTTCCCTCTCCCTGTAACCTCCTCCAGCCCCAGAACCTTCCCAATCTGACTAACCCCCTCCAGTTGTGGCAAGCCCTTCCTACCCGTACAGCCCACTCCAAATGAGAACGCTCGCCTATCTTGAGCCGCTGACCAAATAATTGCACCCTGACTAGCCCAAGGCGTTGCCTCACAAATCACTGCCACAGGGCACCACACGGGGAAAAGGAAGCGAGCAATGGGCGTGGAATTTCTTTGGGGGAAATGTTGCAATTGCACTCCCAATGACCCTGCAGCACCCAATCCCAACAGACTGCCGCACAATTTTGCAACAAGCTTAAGTCGTCTGCCAGTGACATCATCTCTCGTTACATCCTCACCTTCTCTGTCTCTCCAACTCCGAGGGAGCGCCGCACTGTCGGACGGTCAGTACTGAGGGAGCGCCGCACTGTCGGAGGGTCGGTGCTGAGGGAGCGCCGCACTGTCGGAGGGTCAGTACTGAGGGAGCGCCGCACTGTCGGAGGGTCAGCGCTGAGGGAGCGCCGCACTGTCGGACGGTCAGCGCTGAGGGAGCGCCGCACTGTCGGACGGTCAGCGCTGAGGGAGAGCCGCACTGTCGGAGGGTCAGTACTGAGGGAGCGCCGCACTGTCGGAGGGTCAGTGCTGAGGGAGAGCCGCACTGTCGGAGGGTCAGTGCTGAGGGAGCGCCGCACTGTCGGAGGGTCAGTGCTGAGGGAGAGCCGCACTGTCGGAGGGTCAGTGCTGAGGGAGAGCCGCACTGTCGGAGGGTCAGTGCTGAGGGAGAGCCGCACTGTCGGAGGGTCAGTGCTGAGGGAGAGCCGCACTGTTGGAGGGTCAGCGCTGCCACTTTCCACACTTCAAGAGCTACAAATTATCTTTAACGCAGTTTTTAAATATTATTCAGATTCCCAAAGAGCAGCGTGAAGATTCCCAAAGAGCAGCGTGAAAAAATATGAGAAGCTCAGTCATTTTAAGGACCTTTTTAAGAGAGAAGGGAAGGGCAGTGTCAGAGCAAGACGCGCACAGACACACGCTGAGAGTGACACACACACGCGCCGAGAGTGACACACACACGCGCCGAGAGTGACACACACACGCGCCGAGAGTGACACACACACGCGCCGAGAGTGACACACACACGCGCCGAGAGTGACACACACACGCGCCGAGAGTGACACACACACGCGCCGAGAGTGACACACACACGCGCCGAGAGTGACACACACACGCGCCGAGAGTGACACACACACGCGCCGAGAGTGACACACACACGCGCCGAGAGTGACACACACACGCGCCGAGAGTGACACACACACGCGCCGAGAGTGACACACACACGCGCCGAGAGTGACACACACACGCGCCGAGAGTGACACACACACGCGCCGAGAGTGACACACACACGCGCCGAGAGTGACACACACACGCGCCGAGAGTGACACACACACGCGCCGAGAGTGACACACACACGCGCCGAGAGTGACACACACACGCGCCGAGAGTGACACACACACGCGCCGAGAGTGACACACACACGCCGAGAGTGACACACACACACGCGCCGAGAGTGACACACACACACGCGCCGAGAGTGACACACACACACGCGCCGAGAGTGACACACACACACGCGCCGAGAGTGACACACACACACGCGCCGAGAGTGACACACACACACGCGCCGAGAGTGACACACACACACGCGCCGACAGTGACACACACACGCGCCGACAGTGACACACACACGCGCCGAGAGTGACACACACACGCGCCGAGAGTGACACACACACGCGCCGAGAGTGACACACACACGCCGAGAGTGACACACACACACGCGCCGAGAGTGACACACACACGCGCCGAGAGTGACACACACACGCGCCGAGAGTGACACACACACGCGCCGAGAGTGACACACACACGCGCCGAGAGTGACACACACACGCGCCGAGAGTGACACACACACACGCGCCGAGAGTGACACACACACACGCGCCGAGAGTGACACACACACGCGCCGAGAGTGACACACACACGCGCCGAGAGTGACACACACACGCGCCGAGAGTGACACACACACACGCGCCGAGAGTGACACACACACACGCGCCGAGAGTGACACACACACACGCGCCGAGAGTGACACACACACACGCGCCGAGAGTGACACACACACACGCGCCGAGAGTGACATACGCACGCGCCGAGAGTGACACACACACGCCGAGAGTGACACACACACGCGCCGAGAGTGACACACACACGCGCCGAGAGTGACACACACACACGCGCCGAGAGTGACACACACACGCGCGCCGAGAGTGACACACACACGCGCGCCGAGAGTGACACACACACACGCGCCGAGAGTGACACACACACGCGCCGAGAGTGACACACACACACGCGCCGAGAGTGACACACACACGCGCCGAGAGTGACACACACACGCGCCGAGAGTGACACACACACACGCCGAGAGTGACACACACACACGCCGAGAGTGACACACACACACGCCGAGAGTGACACACACACACGCCGAGAGTGACACACACACACGCCGAGAGTGACACACACACACACGCCGAGAGTGACACACACACACGCCGAGAGTGACACACACACACGCCGAGAGTGACACACACACACGCCGAGAGTGACACACACACACACGCCGAGAGTGACACACACACACACGCCGAGAGTGACACACACACACACGCCGAGAGTGACACACACACACACGCCGAGAGTGACACACACACACACACGCCGACAGTGACACGCACACACACGCCGAGAGTGACACGCACACACACGCCGAGAGTGACACACACACACACGCCGAGAGTGACACGCACACACACGCCGAGAGTGACACGCACACACACGCCGAGAGTGACACGCACACACACGCCGAGAGTGACACACACACACACACACGCCGAGAGTGACGCACACACACGCCGACAGTGACACACACACACGCCGACAGTGACACACACACACACACGCCGAGAGTGACACACACACACACACGCCGAGAGTGACACACACACACGCCGAGAGTGACACACACACACACACGCCGAGAGTGACACACACACACACACGCGCCGAGAGTGGCACACACACACACACGCCGACAGTGACACACACACACACGCGCCGAGAGTGACACACACACACGCCGAGAGTGACACATACACACACACACGCCGAGAGTGACACATACACACACAGGCCGAGAGCGACACACACACACACACGCTGGTGACACACACACACGCGCGCCGAGAGTGACACATTCACACACAGGCCGAGAGCGACACACACACACACACACGCCGAGAGTGACACACACACACATGCCGAGAGTGACACACACACACACGCCGAGAGTGACACACACACACACGCCGAGAGTGACACACACACACACGCCGAGAGCGACACACACACACACGCCGAGAGTGACACACACACACACACACACACACGCCGAGAGTGACACACACACATGCCAGGGACACATACACACACAGGCCGAGAGCGACACACACACACGCCGGTGACACATACACACACACGCCGGTGACACACACACACACACGCGCCGAGAGTGACACGCACACACGCGCCGAGAGTGACACGCACACACGCGCCGAGAGTGACACGCACACACGCGCCGAGAGTGACACGCACACGCGCGCCGAGAGTGACACGCACACGCGCGCCGAGAGTGACACGCACACGCGCGCCGAGAGTGACACGCACACGCGCGCCGAGAGTGACACGCACACGCGCGCCGAGAGTGACACGCACACACGCGCCGAGAGTGACACGCACACGCGCGCCGAGAGTGACACGCACACACGCGCCGAGAGTGACACGCACACACGCGCCGAGAGTGACACGCACACACGCGCCGAGAGTGACACGCACACACGCGCCGAGAGCGACACACACACGCGCCGAGAGCGACACACACACACACGCGCCGAGAGCGACACACACACACACGCGCCGAGAGCGACACACACACACACTTGCCGAGAGCGACACACACACACGCGCCGAGAGTGACACACACACACACGCCGAGTGTGACACACACACGCACACGCCGGTGACACACACACACGCCGGTGACACACATACACACACGCCGAGAGCGACACACACACGCGCCGAGAGCGACACACACACACACTTGCCGAGAGCGACACACACACACGCGCCGAGAGTGACACACACACACACGCCGAGTGTGACACACACACGCACACGCCGGTGACACACACACACGCCGGTGACACACATACACACACGCCGAGAGCGACACACACACGCGCCGAGAGTGACACACACACATGCCGGTGACACACATACACACACACGCCGAGAGCGACACACACACACGCCGACAGTGACACACACACACACACACACATGCCGACAGTGACACACACACGCCGACAGTGACACACACACACACACGCCAACAGTGACACACACACACACACGCCAACAGTGACACACACACACGCCGACAGTGACACACACACACACGCCGACAGTGACACACACACACACACACGCCGACAGTGACACACACACACACGCCGACAGTGACACACACGTCGACAGTGACACACACACGCGCCGAGAGTGACACACACGCGCCGAGAGTGACACACACGCGCCGAGAGTGACACACACACACACGCCGACAGTGACACACACACGCCGACAGTGACACGCACACACACACACGCCGACAGTGACACACACACACGCGCCGACAGTGACACACACACACGCGCCGACAGTGACACACACACACGCGCCGAGAGTGACACACACACACGCGCCGAGAGTGACACACACACACGCGCCGAGAGTGGCACACACACACACACGCCGACAGTGACACACACACACACGCGCCGAGAGTGACACACACACACGCCGAGAGTGACACATACACACACACACGCCGAGAGTGACACATACACACACAGGCCGAGAGCGACACACACACACACACGCTGGTGACACACACACACACGCGCCGAGAGTGACACATTCACACACAGGCCGAGAGCGACACACACACACACACGCCGAGAGTGACACACACACACACGCCGAGAGTGACACACACACACACGCCGAGAGTGACACACACACACACGCCGAGAGCGACACACACACACACGCCGAGAGTGACACACACACACACACACACGCCGAGAGTGACACACACACATGCCAGGGACACATACACACACAGGCCGAGAGCGACACACACACACGCCGGTGACACATACACACACACGCCGGTGACACACACACACACACGCGCCGAGAGTGACACGCACACACGCGCCGAGAGTGACACGCACACACGCGCCGAGAGTGACACGCACACGCGCGCCGAGAGTGACACGCACACGCGCGCCGAGAGTGACACGCACACGCGCGCCGAGAGTGACACGCACACGCGCGCCGAGAGTGACACGCACACGCGCGCCGAGAGTGACACGCACACACGCGCCGAGAGTGACACGCACACACGCGCCGAGAGTGACACGCACACACGCGCCGAGAGTGACACGCACACACGCGCCGAGAGTGACACGCACACACGCGCCGAGAGCGACACACACACGCGCCGAGAGCGACACACACACACACGCGCCGAGAGCGACACACACACACACGCGCCGAGAGCGACACACACACACACTTGCCGAGAGCGACACACACACACGCGCCGAGAGTGACACACACACACACGCCGAGTGTGACACACACACGCACACGCCGGTGACACACACACACGCCGGTGACACACATACACACACGCCGAGAGCGACACACACACGCGCCGAGAGTGACACACACACATGCCGGTGACACACATACACACACACGCCGAGAGCGACACACACACACGCCGACAGTGACACACACACACACACACACGCGCCGACAGTGACACACACACGCCGACAGTGACACACACACACACACGCCAACAGTGACACACACACACACACGCCAACAGTGACACACACACACGCCGACAGTGACACACACACACGCCGACAGTGACACACACACACACACACGCCGACAGTGACACACACACACACGCCGACAGTGACACACACGTCGACAGTGACACACACACGCGCCGAGAGTGACACACACGCGCCGAGAGTGACACACACGCGCCGAGAGTGACACACACACACACGCCGACAGTGACACACACACGCCGACAGTGACACGCACACACACACACGCCGACAGTGACACACACACACGCGCTGACAGTGACACACACACACGCGCCGACAGTGACACACACACACGCGCCGACAGTGACACACACACACGCGCCGAGAGTGACACACACACACGCGCCGAGAGTGACACACACACACACGCCGACAGTGACACACACGTCGACTGTGACACACACACACGCGCCGACAGTGACACACACACACACGCCGACAGTGACACACACACACGCGCCGAGAGTGACACACACACACGCGCCGAGAGTGACACACACACACGCGCCGAGAGTGACACACACACACGCGCCGAGAGTGACACACACACACGCGCCGAGAGTGACACACACACACGCCGACAGTGACACACACACACGCGCCGAGAGTGACACACACACACGCCGAGAGTGACACGCACACACGCGCCGAGAGTGACACGCACACACGCGCCGAGAGTGACACGCACACACACGCCGAGAGTGACACACACACACACACGCCGACAGTGACACACACGCCGAGAGTGACACACACGCCGAGAGTGACACACACGCCGAGAGTGACACACACGCCGAGAGTGACACACACACACACACACACACCGACAGTGACACACACGCCGACAGTGACACACACACGCCGACAGTGACACACACACCGAGAGTGACACACACACCGAGAGTGACACACACACCGAGAGTGACACACACACACCGACAGTGACACACAAACACACACACGCCGACAGTGACACACACGCCGACAGTGACACACACGCCGACAGTGACACACACGCCGACAGTGACACACACACGCCGACAGTGACACACACACGCCGACAGTGACACACACGCCGACAGTGACACACACACGCCGACAGTGACACACACGCCGACAGTGACACACACACACACACACCGACAGTGACACACACACACCGACAGTGACACACACACACCGACAGTGACACACACACACACGCCGACAGTGACACACACGCCGACAGTGACACACACGCCGAGAGTGACACACACACACCGACAGTGACACACACACACCGACAGTGACACACACACACACACACACACCAACAGTGACACACACACACACACACCGACAGTGACACACACGCCGAGGGTGACACACACGCCGAGGGTGACACACACGCCGAGAGTGACACACACGCCGAGAGTGACACACACACACACGCGCCAACAGTGACACACACGCGCGCCGAGAGTGACACACACGCGCGCACCAAGAGTGACACACACACGCCGAGAGTGACACACACACACACGCCGACAGTGACACACACACACACGCCGAGAGTGACACACGCGCCGAGAGTGACACACACACACGCACGCCAACAGTGACACACACGCGCGCCGAGAGTGACACACACGCGCGCACCAAGAGTGACACACACACGCCGAGAGTGACACACACACACACGCCGAGAGTGACACACACACACACGCCGAGAGTGACACACGCGCCGAGAGTGACACACACACACGCGCCGAGAGTGACACACACACACGCGCCGAGTGACACACACACACGCGCCGAGAGTGACACACACACACACGCCGACAGTGACACACACACACACGCCGACAGTGACACACACACACACGCCGACAGTGACACACACACACACGCCGACAGTGACACACACACACACGCCGACAGTGACACACGCGCCGAGAGTGACACACACACACACGCGCCGAGAGTGACACACACACACACGCGCCGAGAGTGACACACACACACACGCGCCGAGAGTGACACACACACACGCGCCGACAGTGACACACACACACACGCCGACAGTGACACATGCGCCGAGAGTGACACACACACACACGCGCCGAGTGACACACACACACACGCGCCGAGAGTGACACACACACACACGCGCCGAGAGTGACACACACACACACGCGCCGAGAGTGACACACACACACACGCGCCGAGAGTGACACACACACACACGCGCCGAGAGTGACACACACACACACACGCGCCGAGAGTGACACACACACACACACGCGCCGAGAGTGACACACACACACGCGCCGAGAGTGACACATACACGCGCCGAGAGTGACACACACGCGCCGAGAGTGACACACACACACACACACGCGCCGAGAGTGACACACACACACACACGCGCCGAGAGTGACACACACACACCGACAGTGACACACACACGCCGACAGTGACACACACACGCCGACAGTGACACACACACACACGCCGACAGTGACACACACACACACACGCCGACAGTGACACACACACACACGCCGAGAGTGACACACACACGCCGAGAGTGACACACACACGCCGAGAGTGACACACACACGCCGAGAGTGACACACACACACACGCCGAGGGTGACACACACACACACGCCGAGAGTGACACACACACACACACACGCCGAGAGTGACACACACACACACACGCCGAGAGTGACACACACACACACGCCGAGAGTGACACACACACACACGCCGAGAGTGACACACACGCCGACAGTGACACACACGCCGACAGTGACACACACACGCCGACAGTGACACACACACGCCGACAGTGACACACACACGCCGACAGTGACACACACACGCCGACAGTGACACACACACGCCGACAGGGACACACACACACGCCGAGAGTGACACACACACACGCCGAGAGTGACACACACACACACACGCCGAGAGTGACACACACGCCGAGAGTGACACACACGCCGAGAGTGACACACACACACGCCGAGAGTGACACACACGCCGAGAGTGACACACACGCCGAGAGTGACACACACACACACACGCCGAGAGTGACACACACACACACACGCCGAGAGTGACACACACACACACACACGCCGAGAGTGACACACACACACACGCCGAGAGTGACACACACACACACGCCGAGAGTGACACACACACGCCGAGAGTGACACACACACACACGCCGAGAGTGACACACACACACACGCCGAGAGTGACACACACACACACCGACAGTGACACACACACACGCCGACAGTGACACACACACACACACACGCCGACAGTGACACACACACACACACACACACGCCGACGGTGACACACACGCCGACAGTGACACACACGCCGACAGTGACACACACGCCGACAGTGACACACACGCCGACAGTGACACACACGCCGACAGTGACACACACACACACGCCGACAGTGACACACACACACACGCCGACAGTGACACACACACACACGCCGACAGTGACACACACACACACGCCGACAGTGACACACACACACACACACGCCGAGAGTGACACACACACACACACGCCGAGAGTGACACACACACACACATGCCGAGAGTGACACACATACACACACGCCGAGAGTGACACACACACACACACGCCGAGAGTGACACACACACACACGCCGACAGTGACACAAACACACGCGCCGACAGTGACACACACACACGCGCCGAGAGTGACACACACACACACGCGCCGAGAGTGACACACACACACACGCGCCGAGAGTGACACACACACGCGCCGAGAGTGACACACGCGCCGAGAGTGACACACGCGCCGAGAGTGACACACGCGCCGAGAGTGACACACGCGCCGAGAGTGACACGCGCGCCGAGAGTGACACACACACACGCGCGCCGAGAGTGACACACACACACGCGCGCCGAGAGTGACACACACACACGCGCGCCGAGAGTGACACACACACACGCGCACCGAGTGACACACACACACGCGCACCGAGTGACACACACACGCGTGCCGAGAGTGACACACACACACGCGCCGAGAGTGACACACACACATGCGCGCCGAGAGTGACACACACACGCGCGCGCCGAGAGTGACACACACACACGCGCGCCGACAGTAACATACACACACACGCCGAGAGTGACACACACACACGCCGAGAGTGACACACACACGCGCGCCGAGAGTGACACACACACGCGCGCCGAGAGTGACACACACACGCGCGCCGAGAGTGACACACACACACGCACCAAGAGTGACACACACACACGCCGAGAGTGACACACACACACACGCCGACAGTGACACACACACACACGCCGAGAGTGACACACGCGCCGAGAGTGACACACACACGCGCGCCGAGAGTGACACACACACACGCGCCGAGTGACACACACACACGCGCCGAGAGTGACACACACACACGCGCCGAGAGTGACACACACACACACGCCGACAGTGACACACGCGCCGAGAGTGACACACACACACACGCGCCGAGTGACACACACACACACGCGCCGAGAGTGACACACACACACGCGCCGACAGTGACACACACACACACGCCGACAGTGACACACACACACACGCCGACAGTGACACATGCGCCGAGAGTGACACACACACACACGCGCCGAGAGTGACACACACACACACACACACGCCGAGAGTGACACACACACACACGCGCCGAGAGTGACACACACACACACGCGCCGAGAGTGACACACACACACACGCGCCGAGAGTGACACACACACACACGCGCCGAGAGTGACACACACACACACGCGCCGAGAGTGACACACACACACACACGCGCCGAGAGTGACACACACACACACACGCGCCGAGAGTGACACACACACACACACGCGCCGAGAGTGACACACACACACGCGCCGAGAGTGACACACACACACACGCGCCGAGAGTGACACACACACACACGCGCCGAGAGTGACACACACACACACACGCGCCGAGAGTGACACACACACACACGCGCCGAGAGTGACACACACACACACGCGCCGAGAGTGACACACACACACACGCGCCGAGAGTGACACACACACACACACGCGCCGAGAGTGACACACACACACGCGCCGAGTGACACACACGCGCCGAGAGTGACACACACGCGCCGAGAGTGACACACACGCGCCGAGAGTGACACACACGCGCCGAGAGTGACACACACACACGCGCGCCGAGAGTGACACACACACACGCGCGCCGAGAGTGACACACACACACGCGCACCGAGTGACACACACACACGCGCACCGAGTGACACACACACGCGTGCCGAGAGTGACACACACACACGCGCCGAGAGTGACACACACACATGCGCGCCGAGAGTGACACACACACGCGCGCGCCGAGAGTGACACACACACACGCGCGCCGACAGTAACATACACACACACGCCGAGAGTGACACACACACACGCCGAGAGTGACACACACACGCGCGCCGAGAGTGACACACACACGCGCGCCGAGAGTGACACACACACACGCCGAGAGTGACACACACACACACGCCGACAGTGACACACACACACACGCCGAGAGTGACACACGCGCCGAGAGTGACACACACACGCGCGCCGAGTGACACACACACACGCGCCGAGAGTGACACACACACACGCGCCGAGAGTGACACACACACACACGCCGAGAGTGACACACGCGCCGAGAGTGACACACACACGCGCGCCGAGAGTGACACACACACACGCGCCGAGTGACACACACACACGCGCCGAGAGTGACACACACACACGCCGACAGTGACACACGCGCCGAGAGTGACACACACACACACGCGCCGAGTGACACACACACACACGCGCCGAGAGTGACACACACACACGCGCCGACAGTGACACACACACACACGCCGACAGTGACACACACACACACGCGTCGAGAGTGACACACACACACACACACGCGCCGAGAGTGACACACACACACACGCGCCGAGAGTGACACACACACACACGCGCCGAGAGTGACACACACACACACGCGCCGAGAGTGACACACACACACACGCGCCGAGAGTGACACACACACACACGCGCCGAGAGTGACACACACACACACGCGCCGAGAGTGACACACACACACACGCGCCGAGAGTGACACACACACACACACGCGCCGAGAGTGACACACACACACACACGCGCCGAGAGTGACACACACACACACGCGCCGAGAGTGACACACACACACACGCGCCGAGAGTGACACACACACACACGCGCCGAGAGTGACACACACACACACACGCGCCGAGAGTGACACACACACACACGCGCCGAGAGTGACACACACACACACGCGCCGAGAGTGACACACACACACACGCGCCGAGAGTGACACACACACACACACGCGCCGAGAGTGACACACACACACGCGCCGAGTGACACACACGCGCCGAGAGTGACACACACGCGCCGAGAGTGACACACACGCGCCGAGAGTGACACACACGCGCCGAGAGTGACACACACGCGCCGAGAGTCACACACACACACACGCGCCGAGAGTGACACACACACACACACACGCCGAGAGTGACACACACACGCCGACAGTGACACACACGCGCCGAGAGTGACACACACGCGCCGAGAGTGACACACACACACGCGCCGAGAGTGACACACACGCGCCGAGAGTGACACACACGCGCCGAGAGTGACACACACGCGCCGAGAGTGACACACACGCGCCGAGAGTGACACACACACGCCGAGAGTGACACACACACGCCGACAGTGACACACACACGCCGACAGTGACACACACACGCCGACAGTGACACACACACGCCGACAGTAGCACACACACACACACACCGAGAGTGACACACACACGCCGAGAGTGACACACACACGCCGAGAGTGACACACACACGCCGAGAGTGACACACACACGCCGAGAGTGACACACACACGCCGAGAGTGACACACACACACACACACGCCGAGAGTGACACACACACACACGCCGAGAGTGACACACACACACACGCCGAGAGTGACACACACACACACGCCGACAGTGACACACACACACACGCCGACAGTGACACACACACACACGCCGACAGTGACACACACACACACGCCGACAGTGACACACACACACACGCCGACAGTGACACACACACGCCGACAGTGACACACACACGCCGACAGGGACACACACACGCCGAGAGTGACACACACACACGCCGAGAGTGACACACACACACGCCGAGAGTGACACACACACACACACGCCGAGAGTGACACACACGCCGAGAGTGACACACACGCCGAGAGTGACACACACGCCGAGAGTGACACACACACACGTGCCGAGAGTGACACACACACACGCGCCGAGAGTGACATACGCACGCGCCGAGAGTGACACACACACGCCGAGAGTGACACACACACGCGCCGAGAGTGACACACACACGCGCCGAGAGTGACACACACACACGCGCCGAGTGTGACACACACACGCGCGCCGAGAGTGACAAACACACGCGCGCCGAGAGTGACACACACACACGCGCCGAGAGTGACACACACACGCGCCGAGAGTGACACACACACACGCGCCGAGAGTGACACACACACACGCGCCGAGAGTGACACACACACGCGCCGAGAGTGACACACACACGCGCCGAGAGTGACACACACACGCGCCGAGAGTGACACACACACACGCCGAGAGTGACACACACACACGCCGAGAGTGACACACACACACGCCGAGAGTGACACACACACACACGCCGAGAGTGACACACACACACGCCGAGAGTGACACACACACACGCGTCGAGAGTGACACACACACACGCCGAGAGTGACACACACACACACGCCGAGAGTGACACACACACACACGCCGAGAGTGACACACACACATACGCCGAGAGTGACACACACACACACGCCGAGAGTGACACACACACACACGCCGAGAGTGACACACACACACACACGCCGACAGTGACACGCACACACACGCCGAGAGTGACACGCACACACACGCCGAGAGTGACACGCACACACACGCCGAGAGTGACACGCACACACACGCCGAGAGTGACACGCACACACACGCCGAGAGTGACACGCACACACACGCCGAGAGTGACACACACACACACACACACGCCGAGAGTGACGCACACACACGCCGACAGTGACACACACACACGCCGACAGTGACACACACACACACACACGCCGAGAGTGACACACACACACACACGCCGAGAGTGACACACACACACACACGCCGAGAGTGACACACACACACACACACACACACACACGCCGAGAGTGACACACACACACACACGCCGAGAGTGACACACACACACGCGCCGAGAGTGACACACACACACGCGCCGAGAGTGGCACACACACACACACGCCGACAGTGACACACACACACACGCGCCGAGAGTGACACACACACACGCCGAGAGTGACACATACACACACACACGCCGAGAGTGACACATACACACACAGGCCGAGAGCGACACACACACACACACGCTGGTGACACACACACACGCGCGCCGAGAGTGACACATTCACACACAGGCCGAGAGCGACACACACACACACACACGCCGAGAGTGACACACACACACATGCCGAGAGTGACACACACACACACGCCGAGAGTGACACACACACACACGCCGAGAGTGACACACACACACACGCCGAGAGCGACACACACACACACGCCGAGAGTGACACACACACACACACGCCGAGAGTGACACACACACATGCCAGGGACACATACACACACAGGCCGAGAGCGACACACACACACGCCGGTGACACATACACACACACGCCGGTGACACACACACATACACGCGCCGAGAGTGACACGCACACACGCGCCGAGAGTGACACGCACACGCGCGCCGAGAGTGACACGCACACGCGCGCCGAGAGTGACACGCACACGCGCGCCGAGAGTGACACGCACACGCGCGCCGAGAGTGACACGCACACACGCGCCGAGAGTGACACGCACACACGCGCCGAGAGTGACACGCACACACGCGCCGAGAGCGACACACACACGCGCCGAGAGCGACACACACACACACGCGCCGAGAGCGACACACACACACACGCGCCGAGAGCGACACACACACACACTTGCCGAGAGCGACACACACACACGCGCCGAGAGTGACACACACACACACGCCGAGTGTGACACACACACACACACGCCGGTGACACACACACACGCCGGTGACACACATACACACACGCCGAGAGCGACACACACACGCGCCGAGAGTGACACACACACATGCCGGTGACACACATACACACACACGCCGAGAGCGACACACACACACGCCGACAGTGACACACACACACACACACACACGCCGACAGTGACACACACACGCCGACAGTGACACACACACACACACGCCAACAGTGACACACACACACACACGCCAACAGTGACACACACACACGCCGACAGTGACACACACACACACGCCGACAGTGACACACACACACACACACGCCGACAGTGACACACACACACACGTCGACAGTGACACACACACGCGCCGAGAGTGACACACACACGCGCCGAGAGTGACACACACGCGCCGAGAGTGACACACACGCGCCGAGAGTGACACACACGCGCCGAGAGTGACACACACGCGCCGAGAGTGACACACACACACACGCCGACAGTGACACACACACGCCGACAGTGACACGCACACACACACACGCCGACAGTGACACACACACACGCGCTGACAGTGACACACACACACGCGCCGACAGTGACACACACACACGCGCCGACAGTGACACACACACACGCGCCGAGAGTGACACACACACACGCGCCGAGAGTGACACACACACACACGCCGACAGTGACACACACGTCGACTGTGACACACACACACGCGCCGACAGTGACACACACACACACGCCGACAGTGACACACACGTCGACAGTGACACACACGTCGACAGTGACACACACACACGCGCCAAGAGTGACACACACACACGCGCCGAGAGTGACACACACACACGCGCCGAGAGTGACACACACACACGCCGACAGTGACACACACACACGCCGACAGTGACACACACACACGCCGACAGTGACACACACACACGCGCCGAGAGTGACACACACACACGCCGACAGTGACACGCACACACGCGCCGAGAGTGACACGCACACACGCGCCGAGAGTGACACGCACACACGCGCCGAGAGTGACACGCACACACACGCCGACAGTGACACACACGCCAAGAGTGACACACACGCCGAGAGTGACACACACGCCGAGAGTGACACACACGCCGAGAGTGACACACACACACACACACACACACACACCGACAGTGACACACACGCCGACAGTGACACACACACGCCGACAGTGACACACACGCCGAGAGTGACACACACACCGAGAGTGACACACACACCGAGAGTGACACACACACCGAGAGTGACACACACACCGAGAGTGACACACACACACCGAGAGTGACACACAAACACACACACGCCGACAGTGACACACACGCCGACAGTGACACACACGCCGACAGTGACACACACGCCGACAGTGACACACACGCCGACAGTGACACACACACGCCGACAGTGACACACACGCCGACAGTGACACACACACGCCGACAGTGACACACACACGCCGACAGTGACACACACACACACACACCGACAGTGACACACACACACCGACAGTGACACACACACACCGACAGTGACACACACACACACGCCGACAGTGACACACACGCCGACAGTGACACACACGCCGACAGTGACACACACACACCGACAGTGACACACACACACCGACAGTGACACACACACACCGACAGTGACACACACACACACACACACACCAACAGTGACACACACACACACACACCGACAGTGACACACACGCCGAGGGTGACACACACGCCGAGGGTGACACACACGCCGAGGGTGACACACACGCCGAGAGTGACACACACGCCGAGAGTGACACACACACACGCGCCAACAGTGACACACACGCGCGCCGAGAGTGACACACACGCGCGCACCAAGAGTGACACACACGCGCGCACCAAGAGTGACACACACACGCCGAGAGTGACACACACACACACGCCGACAGTGACACACACACACACGCCGAGAGTGACACACACACACACGCCGAGAGTGACACACGCGCCGAGAGTGACACACACACACGCGCGCCAACAGTGACACACACGCGCGCCGAGAGTGACACACACGCGCGCACCAAGAGTGACACACACACGCCGAGAGTGACACACACACACACGCCGAGAGTGACACACACACACACGCCGAGAGTGACACACGCGCCGAGAGTGACACACACACACGCGCCGAGAGTGACACACACACACGCGCCGAGTGACACACACACACGCGCCGAGAGTGACACACACACACACGCCGACAGTGACACACACACACACGCCGACAGTGACACACACACACACGCCGACAGTGACACACACACACACGCCGACAGTGACACACACACACACGCCGACAGTGACACACACACACACGCCGACAGTGACACACACACACACGCCGACAGTGACACACACACACACGCCGACAGTGACACACACACACACGCCGACAGTGACACACGCGCTGAGAGTGACACACACACACACGCGCCGAGAGTGACACACACACACACGCGCCGAGAGTGACACACACACACACGCGCCGAGAGTGACACACACACACGCGCCGACAGTGACACACACACACACGCCGACAGTGACACATGCGCCGAGAGTGACACACACACACACGCGCCGAGTGACACACACACACACGCGCCGAGAGTGACACACACACACACGCGCCGAGAGTGACACACACACACACGCGCCGAGAGTGACACACACACACACGCGCCGAGAGTGACACACAGACACACGCGCCGAGAGTGACACACACACACACACGCGCCGAGAGTGACACACACACACACACGCGCCGAGAGTGACACACACACACGCGCCGAGAGTGACACATACACGCGCCGAGAGTGACACACACGCGCCGAGAGTGACACACACGCGCCGAGAGTGACACACACACACACACGCGCCGAGAGTGACACACACACGCCGACAGTGACACACACACACACACGCGCCGAGAGTGACACACACACACACACGCGCCGAGAGTGACACACACACGCCGACAGTGACACACACACGCCGACAGTGACACACACACGCCGACAGTGACACACACACACACGCCGACAGTGACACACACACACACACGCCGACAGTGACACACACACACACGCCGAGAGTGACACACACACGCCGAGAGTGACACACACACGCCGAGAGTGACACACACACGCCGAGAGTGACACACACACACACGCCGAGAGTGACACACACACACACGCCGAGAGTGACACACACACACACACACGCCGAGAGTGACACACACACACACACGCCGAGAGTGACACACACACACACGCCGAGAGTGACACACACACACACGCCGAGAGTGACACACACACACACGCCGAGAGTGACACACACGCCGACAGTGACACACACGCCGACAGTGACACACACACGCCGACAGTGACACACACACGCCGACAGTGACACACACACGCCGACAGGGACACACACACACGCCGAGAGTGACACACACACACGCCGAGAGTGACACACACACACACACGCCGAGAGTGACACACACGCCGAGAGTGACACACACGCCGAGAGTGACACACACACACACACGCCGAGAGTGACACACACACACACACGCCGAGAGTGACACACACACACACACGCCGAGAGTGACACACACACACACGCCGAGAGTGACACACACACGCCGAGAGTGACACACACACGCCGAGAGTGACACACACACACACGCCGAGAGTGACACACACACACACCGACAGTGACACACACACACACACATGCCGACAGTGACACACACACACACACACGCCGACAGTGACACACACACACACACACACGCCGACGGTGACACACACGCCGACAGTGACACACACGCCGACAGTGACACACACGCCGACAGTGACACACACGCCGACAGTGACACACACACACACGCCGACAGTGACACACACACACACGCCGACAGTGACACACACACACACGCCGACAGTGACACACACACACACGCCGACAGTGACACACACACACACACACGCCGAGAGTGACACACACACACACACGCCGAGAGTGACACACACACACACGCGCTGAGAGTGACACACACACACACGCGCCGAGAGTGACACACACACACACGCGCCGAGAGTGACACACACACACACGCGCCGAGAGTGACACACACACACGCGCCGACAGTGACACACACACACGCGCCGACAGTGACACATGCGCCGAGAGTGACACACACACACACGCGCCGAGTGACACACACACACACGCGCCGAGAGTGACACACACACACACGCGCCGAGAGTGACACACACACACACGCGCCGAGAGTGACACACACACACACGCGCCGAGAGTGACACACACACACACGCGCCGAGAGTGACACACACACACACACGCGCCGAGAGTGACACACACACACACACGCGCCGAGAGTGACACACACACACGCGCCGAGAGTGACACATACACGCGCCGAGAGTGACACACACGCGCCGAGAGTGACACACACGCGCCGAGAGTGACACACACACACACACGCGCCGAGAGTGACACACACACACACACGCGCCGAGAGTGACACACACACGCCGACAGTGACACACACACGCCGACAGTGACACACACACGCCGACAGTGACACACACACGCCGACAGTGACACACACACACACGCCGACAGTGACACACACACACACACGCCGACAGTGACACACACACACACGCCGAGAGTGACACACACACGCCGAGAGTGACACACACACGCCGAGAGTGACACACACACGCCGAGAGTGACACACACACGCCGAGAGTGACACACACACACACGCCGAGAGTGACACACACACACACGCCGAGAGTGACACACACACACACACACGCCGAGAGTGACACACACACACACGCCGAGAGTGACACACACACACACGCCGAGAGTGACACACACACACACGCCGAGAGTGACACACACACACACGCCGAGAGTGACACACACGCCGACAGTGACACACACGCCGACAGTGACACACACACGCCGACAGTGACACACACACGCCGACAGTGACACACACACGCCGACAGGGACACACACACACGCCGAGAGTGACACACACACACGCCGAGAGTGACACACACACACACACGCCGAGAGTGACACACACGCCGAGAGTGACACACACGCCGAGAGTGACACACACGCCGAGAGTGACACACACACACACACGCCGAGAGTGACACACACACACACACGCCGAGAGTGACACACACACACACACGCCGAGAGTGACACACACACACGCGCGCCAACAGTGACACACACGCGCGCCGAGAGTGACACACACGCGCGCACCAAGAGTGACACACACACGCCGAGAGTGACACACACACACACGCCGAGAGTGACACACACACACACGCCGAGAGTGACACACGCGCCGAGAGTGACACACACACACGCGCCGAGAGTGACACACACACACGCGCCGAGTGACACACACACACGCGCCGAGAGTGACACACACACACACGCCGACAGTGACACACACACACACGCCGACAGTGACACACACACACACGCCGACAGTGACACACACACACACGCCGACAGTGACACACACACACACGCCGACAGTGACACACACACACACGCCGACAGTGACACACACACACACGCCGACAGTGACACACACACACACGCCGACAGTGACACACGCGCCGAGAGTGACACACACACACACGCGCTGAGAGTGACACACACACACACGCGCCGAGAGTGACACACACACACACGCGCCGAGAGTGACACACACACACACGCGCCGAGAGTGACACACACACACGCGCCGACAGTGACACACACACACACGCCGACAGTGACACATGCGCCGAGAGTGACACACACACACACGCGCCGAGTGACACACACACACACGCGCCGAGAGTGACACACACACACACGCGCCGAGAGTGACACACACACACATGCGCCGAGAGTGACACACACACACACGCGCCGAGAGTGACACACACACACACGCGCCGAGAGTGACACACACACACACACGCGCCGAGAGTGACACACACACACACACGCGCCGAGAGTGACACACACACACGCGCCGAGAGTGACACATACACGCGCCGAGAGTGACACACACGCGCCGAGAGTGACACACACGCGCCGAGAGTGACACACACACACACACGCGCCGAGAGTGACACACACACACACACGCGCCGAGAGTGACACACACACGCCGACAGTGACACACACACGCCGACAGTGACACACACACGCCGACAGTGACACACACACACACGCCGACAGTGACACACACACACACACGCCGACAGTGACACACACACACACGCCGAGAGTGACACACACACGCCGAGAGTGACACACACACGCCGAGAGTGACACACACACGCCGAGAGTGACACACACACACACGCCGAGAGTGACACACACACACACGCCGAGAGTGACACACACACACACACACGCCGAGAGTGACACACACACACACACGCCGAGAGTGACACACACACACACGCCGAGAGTGACACACACACACACGCCGAGAGTGACACACACACACACGCCGAGAGTGACACACACGCCGACAGTGACACACACGCCGACAGTGACACACACACGCCGACAGTGACACACACACGCCGACAGTGACACACACACGCCGACAGGGACACACACACACGCCGAGAGTGACACACACACACGCCGAGAGTGACACACACACACACACGCCGAGAGTGACACACACGCCGAGAGTGACACACACGCCGAGAGTGACACACACACACACACGCCGAGAGTGACACACACACACACACGCCGAGAGTGACACACACACACACACGCCGAGAGTGACACACACACACACGCCGAGAGTGACACACACACGCCGAGAGTGACACACACACGCCGAGAGTGACACACACACGCCGAGAGTGACACACACACACACGCCGAGAGTGACACACACACACACCGACAGTGACACACACACACACACACGCCGACAGTGACACACACACACACACACGCCGACAGTGACACACACACACACACACACGCCGACGGTGACACACACGCCGACAGTGACACACACGCCGACAGTGACACACACGCCGACAGTGACACACACACACACGCCGACAGTGACACACACACACACACGCCGACAGTGACACACACACACACGCCGACAGTGACACACACACACACGCCGACAGTGACACACACACACACACACGCCGAGAGTGACACACACACACACGCGCCGAGAGTGACACACACACACACGCGCTGAGAGTGACACACACACACACGCGCCGAGAGTGACACACACACACACGCGCCGAGAGTGACACACACACACACGCGCCGAGAGTGACACACACACACGCGCCGACAGTGACACACACACACGCGCCGACAGTGACACATGCGCCGAGAGTGACACACACACACACGCGCCGAGTGACACACACACACACGCGCCGAGAGTGACACACACACACACGCGCCGAGAGTGACACACACACACACGCGCCGAGAGTGACACACACACACACGCGCCGAGAGTGACACACACACACACGCGCCGAGAGTGACACACACACACACACGCGCCGAGAGTGACACACACACACACACGCGCCGAGAGTGACACACACACACGCGCCGAGAGTGACACATACACGCGCCGAGAGTGACACACACGCGCCGAGAGTGACACACACGCGCCGAGAGTGACACACACACACACACGCGCCGAGAGTGACACACACACACACACGCGCCGAGAGTGACACACACACGCCGACAGTGACACACACACGCCGACAGTGACACACACACGCCGACAGTGACACACACACGCCGACAGTGACACACACACACACGCCGACAGTGACACACACACACACACGCCGACAGTGACACACACACACACGCCGAGAGTGACACACACACGCCGAGAGTGACACACACACGCCGAGAGTGACACACACACGCCGAGAGTGACACACACACGCCGAGAGTGACACACACACACACGCCGAGAGTGACACACACACACACGCCGAGAGTGACACACACACACACACACGCCGAGAGTGACACACACACACACACGCCGAGAGTGACACACACACACACGCCGAGAGTGACACACACACACACGCCGAGAGTGACACACACACACACGCCGAGAGTGACACACACGCCGACAGTGACACACACGCCGACAGTGACACACACACGCCGACAGTGACACACACACGCCGACAGTGACACACACACGCCGACAGGGACACACACACACGCCGAGAGTGACACACACACACGCCGAGAGTGACACACACACACACACGCCGAGAGTGACACACACGCCGAGAGTGACACACACGCCGAGAGTGACACACACACACACACGCCGAGAGTGACACACACACACACACGCCGAGAGTGACACACACACACACACGCCGAGAGTGACACACACACACACGCCGAGAGTGACACACACACACACGCCGAGAGTGACACACACACGCCGAGAGTGACACACACACACACGCCGAGAGTGACACACACACACACCGACAGTGACACACACACACACACACGCCGACAGTGACACACACACACACACACGCCGACAGTGACACACACACACACACACACGCCGACGGTGACACACACGCCGACAGTGACACACACGCCGACAGTGACACACACGCCGACAGTGACACACACGCCGACAGTGACACACACACACACGCCGACAGTGACACACACACACACGCCGACAGTGACACACACACACACGCCGACAGTGACACACACACACACGCCGACAGTGACACACACACACACACACGCCGAGAGTGACACACACACACACACGCCGAGAGTGACACACACACACACACGCCGAGAGTGACACACACACACACGCCGAGAGTGACACACACACACACACGCCGAGAGTGACACACACACACACGCCGACAGTGACACAAACACACGCGCCGACAGTGACACACACACACACGCCGAGAGTGACACACACACACACGCGCCGAGAGTGACACACACACACACGCGCCGAGAGTGACACACACACGCGCCGAGAGTGACACACGCGCCGAGAGTGACACACGCGCCGAGAGTGACACACGCGCCGAGAGTGACACACGCGCCGAGAGTGACACTCGCGCCGAGAGTGACACGCGCGCCGAGAGTGACACACACACACGCGCGCCGAGAGTGACACACACACACGCGCGCCGAGAGTGACACACACACACGCGCGCCGAGTGACACACACACACGCGCACCGAGTGACACACACACGCGTGCCGAGAGTGACACACACACACGCGCCGAGAGTGACACACACACATGCGCGCCGAGAGTGACACACACACGCGCGCGCCGAGAGTGACACACACACACACGCGCCGACAGTAACATACACACACACGCCGAGAGTGACACACACACACGCCGAGAGTGACACACACACGCGCGCCGAGAGTGACACACACACGCGCGCCGAGAGTGACACACACACACGCACCGAGAGTGACACACACACACGCACCAAGAGTGACACACACACACGCCGAGAGTGACACACACACACACGCCGACAGTGACACACACACACACACACGCCGAGAGTGACACACGCGCCGAGAGTGACACACACACGCGCGCCGAGAGTGACACACACACACGCGCCGAGTGACACACACACACGCGCCGAGAGTGACACACACACACGCGCCGAGAGTGACACACACACACGCGCCGAGAGTGACACACACACACACGCCGACAGTGACACACGCGCCGAGAGTGACACACACACACACGCGCCGAGTGACACACACACACACGCGCCGAGAGTGACACACACACACGCGCCGAGAGTGACACACACACACGCGCCGACAGTGACACACACACACACGCCGACAGTGACACACACACACACGCCGACAGTGACACATGCGCCGAGAGTGACACACACACACACGCGCCGAGAGTGACACACACACGCGCCGAGAGTGACACACACACACACACGCGCCGAGAGTGACACACACACACACGCGCCGAGAGTGACACACACACACACGCGCCGAGAGTGACACACACACACACGCGCCGAGAGTGACACACACACACACGCGCCGAGAGTGACACACACACACACGCGCCGAGAGTGACACACACACACACACGCGCCGAGAGTGACACACACACACACACGCGCCGAGAGTGACACACACACACACACGCGCCGAGAGTGACACACACACACACGCGCCGAGAGTGACACACACACACACGCGCCGAGAGTGACACACACACACACGCGCCGAGAGTGACACACACACACACGCGCCGAGAGTGACACACACACACACGCGCCGAGAGTGACACACACACACACACACGCGCCGAGAGTGACACACACACACACGCGCCGAGAGTGACACACACACACACGCGCCGAGAGTGACACACACACACACGCGCCGAGAGTGACACACACACACACGCGCCGAGAGTGACACACACACACACGCGCCGAGAGTGACACACACACACACACGCGCCGAGAGTGACACACACACGCGCCGAGAGTGACACACACGCGCCGAGTGACACACACGCGCCGAGAGTGACACACACGCGCCGAGAGTGACACACACGCGCCGAGAGTGACACACACGCGCCGAGAGTGACACACACACACACACGCGCCGAGAGTGACACACACACACACACGCGCCGAGAGTGACACACACACGCCGACAGTGACACACACACGCCGACAGTGACACACACACGCCGAGAGTGACACACACACACGCGCCGAGAGTGACACACACACACGCGCCGAGAGTGACACACACGCGCCGAGAGTGACACACACGCGCCGAGAGTGACACACACGCGCCGACAGTGACACACACGCGCCGACAGTGACACACACGCGCCGACAGTGACACACACGCGCCGACAGTGACACACACGCGCCGACAGTGACACACACACGCCGACAGTGACACACACACGCCGACAGTGACACACACACGCCGACAGTGACACACACACGCCGACAGTGACACACACACACACGCCGAGAGTGACACACACACGCCGAGAGTGACACACACACGCCGAGAGTGACACACACACGCCGAGAGTGACACACACACACACGCCGAGAGTGACACACACACACACGCCGAGAGTGACACACACACACACGCCGAGAGTGACACACACACACACGCCGAGAGTGACACACACACACACGCCGAGAGTGACACACACACACACGCCGACAGTGACACACACACACACGCCGACAGTGACACACACACACACGCCGACAGTGACACACACACACACGCCGACAGTGACACACACACACACGCCGACAGTGACACACACGCCGACAGTGACACACACACGCCGACAGTGACACACACACGCCGACAGTGACACACACACGCCGACAGGGACACACACACGCCGAGAGTGACACACACACACGCCGAGAGTGACACACACACACGCCGAGAGTGACACACACACACACACGCCGAGAGTGACACACACGCCGAGAGTGACACACACGCCGAGAGTGACACACACGCCGAGAGTGACACACACGCCGAGAGTGACACACACGCCGAGACACACACACACACACACGCCGAGAGTGATACACACACACACACACGCCGAGAGTGACACACACACACACACGCCGAGAGTGACACACACACACACACGCCGAGAGTGACACACACACACACACACGCCGAGAGTGGCACACACACGCCGAGAGTGACACACACACACGCCGAGAGTGACACACACACACGCCGAGAGTGACACACACACACGCCGAGAGTGACACACACACACGCCGAGAGTGACACACACACACGCCGAGAGTGACACACACACACGCCGAGAGTGACACACACACACGCCGAGAGTGACACACACACACACACGCCGACAGTGACACACACACACACGCCGACAGTGACACACACACACACACACACGCCGACGGTGACACACACGCCGACAGTGACACACACGCCGACAGTGACACACACACACACGCCGACAGTGACACACACACACACGCCGACAGTGACACACACGCCGACAGTGACACACACGCCGAGAGTGACACACACACACACGCCGAGAGTGACACACACACACACGCCGAGAGTGACACACACACACACACGCCGAGAGTGACACACACACACACGCCGAGAGTGACACACACACACGCCGACAGTGACACACACACACGCGCCGACAGTGACACACACACACGCGCCGACAGTGACACACACACACACGCGCCGAGAGTGACACACACACACACGCGCCGAGAGTGACACACACACACACGCGCCGAGAGTGACACACACACACACGCGCCGAGAGTGACACACGCGCCGAGAGTGACACACGCGCCGAGAGTGACACACGCGCCGAGAGTGACACACGCGCCGAGAGTGACACACGCGCCGAGAGTGACACACGCGCCGAGAGTGACACACGCGCCGAGAGTGACACACGCGCCGAGAGTGACACACGCGCCGAGAGTGACACACGCGCCGAGAGTGACACACGCGCCGAGAGTGACACACGCGCCGAGAGTGACACACGCGCCGAGAGTGACACACACACACGCGCCGAGAGTGACACACACACACACGCGCCGAGAGTGACACACACACACACGCGCCGAGAGTGACACACACACACGCGCCGAGAGTGACACACACACACGCGCCGAGAGTGACACACACACACACGCGCCGAGAGTGACACACACACACGCGCCGAGAGTGACACACACACACGCGCCGACAGTGACACACACACACGCGCCGACAGTGACACACACACACGCGCCGAGAGTGACACACACACACACGCGCCGACAGTGACACACACACACACGCCGAGAGTGACACACACACACACGCCGAGAGTGACACACACCCGCCGAGAGTGACACACACGCGCCGAGAGTGACACACACGCGCCGAGAGTGACACACACGCGCCGAGAGTGACACACACGCGCCGAGAGTGACACACACACACACACGCGCCGAGAGTGACACACACACACACGCCGAGAGTGACACACACGCGCCGAGAGTGACACACACGCGCCGAGAGTGACACACACACACACACGCGCCGAGAGTGACACACACACGCCGAGAGTGACACACACACGCCGACAGTGACACACACACGCCGACAGTGACACACACACAAACGCCGACAGTGACACACACACAAACGCCGACAGTGACACACACACAAACGCCGACAGTGACACACACACACACGCCGAGAGTGACACACACACACACGCCGAGAGTGACACACACACACACGCCGAGAGTGACACACACACGCCGACAGTGACACACACACGCCGAGAGTGACACACACACACGCCGAGAGTGACACACACACACGCGCCGAGAGTGACACACACACACGCGCCGAGAGTGACACACACACACGCGCCGAGAGTGACACACACACACACACGCCGACAGTGACACACACACACGCGCCGACAGTGACACACACACACACGCGCCGACAGTGACACACACACACGCCGAGAGTGACACACACACACACACGCCGACAGTGACACACACACACACGCCGACAGTGACACACACACACGCCGAGAGTGACACACACACACACGCCGAGAGTGACACACACACACACACACACGCCGAGAGTGACACACACACGCCGACAGTGACACACACACGCCGAGAGTGACACACACACACGCCGAGAGTGACACACACACACGCCGAGAGTGACACACACACACGCGCCGAGAGTGACACACACACACGCGCCGAGAGTGACACACACACACGCGCCGAGAGTGACACACACACACGCGCCGAGAGTGACACACACACACGCGCCGAGAGTGACACACACACACACGCGCCGACAGTGACACACACACACACGCGCCGACAGTGACACACACACACACGCGCCGACAGTGACACACACACACGCCGAGAGTGACACACACACACACACGCCGACAGTGACACACACACACACGCCGACAGTGACACACACACACACGCCGAGAGTGACACACACACACGCCGAGAGTGACACACTCACACACACACGCCGAGAGTGACACACACACACACGCCGAGAGTGACACACACCCGCCGAGAGTGACACACACGCGCCGAGAGTGACACACACGCGCCGAGAGTGACACACACGCGCCGAGAGTGACACACACGCGCCGAGAGTGACACACACACACACGCGCCGAGAGTGACACACACACACACGCCGAGAGTGACACACACGCGCCGAGAGTGACACACACGCGCCGAGAGTGACACACACGCGCCGAGAGTGACACACACACGCCGAGAGTGACACACACACGCCGACAGTGACACACACACAAACGCCGACAGTGACACACACACAAACGCCGACAGTGACACACACACAAACGCCGACAGTGACACACACCCGCCGAGAGTGACACACACGCGCCGAGAGTGACACACACACGCCGAGAGTGACACACACACACGCCGAGAGTGACACACACACACGCGCCGAGAGTGACACACACACACGCGCCGAGAGTGACACACACACACGCGCCGAGAGTGACACACACACACGCGCCGAGAGTGACACACACACGCGCCGAGAGTGACACACACACGCGCCGAGAGTGACACACACACACGCCGAGAGTGACACACACGCCGACAGTGACACACACGCCGACAGTGACACACACGCCGACAGTGACACACACACACGCCGAGAGTGACACACACACACACGCGCCGAGAGTGACACACACACACACGCCGAGAGTGACACACACACACACACACACACACGCCGAGAGTGACACACACACACACGCCGAGAGTGACACACACACACACACGCCGAGAGTGACACACACACACACACGCCGAGAGTGACACACACACACACGAGAGTGACACACACACACACGACGAGAGTGACACACACACACACGCCGAGAGTGACACACACACACACGCCGACAGTGACACACACACACACACGCCGACAGTGACACACACACACGCCGAGAGTGACACACACACACACGCCGACAGTGACACACACACACACGCCGACAGTGACACACACACACACGCCGACAGTGACACACACACACACGCCGACAGTGACACAAACACACGCCGACAGTGACACACACACACGCCGAGAGTGACACACACACACGCCGAGAGTGACACACACACACACGCGCCGAGAGTGACACACACACACACACGCCGACAGTGACACACACACACACACGCCGACAGTGACACACACACACGCCGACAGTGACACACACACACACGCCGACAGTGACACACACACACACGCCGAGAGTGACACACACACACGCGCCGAGAGTGACACACACACACACGCCGACAGTGACACACACACACACGCCGAGAGTGACACACACACAGAGAGAGAGAGCAGCGGAGAGGTTATAGAGATAGGGAGGGTTGTAGGGTCTGGAGGAGGGTTACAGAGATAGGGAGGGGTGTAGGGTCTGGAGGAGGTTACAGAGATAGGGAGGGTTGTAGGGGCTGGAGGAGGTTACAGAGATAGGGAGGGGTGTAGGGTTTGGAGGAGGGTTACAGAGATAGGGAGGGGTGTAGGGTCTGGAGGAGGTTACAGAGATAGGGAGGGTTGTAGGGGCTGGAGGAGGTTACAGAGATAGGGAGGGGTGTAGGGGCTGGAGGAGGTTACAGAGATAGGGAGGGGTGTAGGGGCTGGAGGAGATTACAGAGATAGGGAGGGTTGTAGGGGCTGGAGGAGGTTACAGAGATAGGGAGGGTTGTAGGGGCTGGAGGAGGGTTAGAGATAGGGAGGGTTGTAGGGGCTGGAGGAGGGTTAGAGAGATAGGGAGGGGTGTAGGGTCTGGAGGAGGGTTAGAGAGATAGGGAGGGGTGTAGGGTCTGGAGGAGGGTTAGAGAGATAGGGAGGGGTGTAGGGTCTGGAGGAGGGTTAGAGAGATAGGGAGGGGTGTAGGGTCTGGAGGAGGGTTAGAGAGATAGGGAGGGGTGTAGACCGGGATGGGGATTTCTGAGGCGAGGTATTGCTCGAGTTGGAAGTCCGCGGCCGAGTGTGGATCTGCAACCTCCACCTTCCAGACCCCCCTCCCTCGATGGGAATCGGACCTCACCTTTGTCCCTGTCCGCACACCTCCTTCCCTCCCTCCCTCCTTCCCTCCCTCCCTCCCCCGCCTCCCTCCCTCCCTCCCTCCCCCGCTCGCTCTCCGGCACGGGTCCCTCCAACTCCCTCCTGAGCCCGTCCCTCCCCTTTCATATCCTCTATTCTTCCCCCCCTCAAAACCGTGACTGCTGTTTTCTCGACACCCCCAAACCCCCCTCATCCCTCCCCCAGCCTCCAATCCCCTCCTCCACCTCCCTCCCTCCCTCACACCCCCCTCTCCCTCTCCCCATCCTCCACTTTCCCATTCCTCCACCTCCACCTCCCTTCCTCCTCGTCCTCATCCCCCTCCCTCCCCTCCTCCCTCCAACCCCCTCATCCTCCCACACCTCCCCCTCATCCACCTCCCCTTCCCCCTCCTCCAACTCACCCTCCATCTCCTCCCTCCCCCTCCTACCTCCCTCCCTCACACCCCCCCTCTCCCCATCCTCCACCTCCCTTCCTCCTCCTCCTGTCCCCCTCCCACCCCTTCTCCCTCCAACCCCCTCATCCTCCCCTACCTCCCCCCATCCTTCACCTCCAACCCCACTCCCCCAACCCCCTCATCCACCTCCCCTTCCCCTCCTCCAAACTCCTCCAACTCACCCTCCACCCCCTCCCACTCCTCCCTCCCACACCCCCAACTCCCTCCTACCCCCATCCTCTCCACCTCCCTCCCTCACCCAGCCTCCTGTCCCCCTCGCACCCCTACCCCCCTCTCCTCTCCAACCCCCCTCCACCCTGCCTCCACCTCCAACTTCATCCTCCACCTCCAAACTTCTCCAACTCACCCTCCACCTCCTACCTCCCTCACCTCCCTCCTACCCCCGTCCTCTCCACCTCCCTCACTCCCCCAGCACCCTGTCCCCCTCCCACGCCTACCTCCCTCTCCCCTCCAACCCCCCCTCCACCTCCACCTCCAAACTCCTCCCTCCCTCACACCCCCTCTCCACCACCCCCATCCTCCAACCCTCCTCCCCCCATCCTCACAACCTCCCTCCCTGCACCCAGCCTCCAACTCCCCTCCTACTGTCCCCCTCCCACCCACCCTCTCCCCTCCAACCCTGCCTCCTCCTCCACCTCCAACTCACCCTCCACCTCCTCCAACCCTCTTGTCCACCTCTCCCCCTCCTCAAATTCATTCCCCTCCCTCTCCAACCCCCTCCTCCACCTCCAAGCCTCCTACCCCCATCCTCTCCACCTCCCTCCCTCCCCTCCCCCCCCAGCCTCCAACCCCCCCTCCTCCTGTCCTCCTCCCACCCCAACCTCCCTCTCCCCTCCAACCCCCCCCTCCACCCTGCCTCCTCCTCCAACCTCATCCTCCACCTCACACTCCACCTCTCCCCCTCCCCTCCCCCTCCAACCCCTCCCCTCCCTCACCCCCCCTCCTTCCTACCCCAATTCTCTCCATCTCCCTACCTCCCTCTCTCCTCCAACCAACCCCCCCCCTCCACCCTGCAAACTCCTCCAACTCACCCTCCTCCCTCCTCCCACCCTCTTGTCCACCTCTCTTCCCCCCCCTCCTCAAACCCCCTCCTCCACCCTCATCCTCCACCTCCCCCTGCCTCCACCCTCCAAGCCCCCTCCCCCTCCCTCCCTCAGCCTCCACCTCCCCCTCCCTCCCTCAGCCTCCACCTCCCCCTCCCTCCCTCAGCCTCCACCTCCCCCTGCCTCCACCCTCCAAGCCTCCTCCCCCTCCCTCCCTCAGCCTCCACCTCCCCCTGCCTCCACCCTCCAAGCCCCCTCCCCCTCCCTCCCTCAGCCTCCACCTCCCCCTCCCTCCCTCAGCCTCCACCTCCCCCTCCCTCCCTCAGCCTCCACCTCCCCCTCCCTCCCTCAGCCTCCACCTCCCCCTCCCTCCCTCAGCCTCCACCTCCCCCTCCCTCCCTCAGCCTCCACCTCCCCCTCCCTCCCTCAGCCTCCACCTCCCCCTCCCTCCCTCAGCCTCCCCTCCCTCCCTCCCTCAGCCTCCACCTCCCCCTCCCTCCCTCAGCCTCCACCTCCCCCTCCCTCCCTCAGCCTCCCCCTCCCTCCCTCCCTCAGCCTCCACCTCCCCCTCCCTCCCTCAGCCTCCACCTCCCCCTCCCTCCCTCAGCCTCCACCTCCCCCTCCCTCCCTCAGCCTCCACCTCCCCCTCCCTCCCTCCCTCAGCCTCCCCCTCCCTCCCTCCCTCAGCCTCCACCTCCCCCTCCCTCCCTCCCTCAGCCTCCACCTCCCCCTCCCTCCCTCCCTCAGCCTCCACCTCCCCCTCCCTCCCTCAGCCTCCACCTCCCCCTCCCTCCCTCAGCCTCCACCTCCCCCTCCCTCCCTCAGCCTCCACCTCCCCCTCCCTCCGCCTCAGCCTCCACCTCCCCCTCCCTCAGCCTCAGCCTCCACCTCCCCCTCCCTCCCTCAGCCTCCACCTCCCCCTCCCTCAGCCTCAGCCTCCACCTCCCCCTCCCTCCCTCAGCCTCCACCTCCCCCTCCCTCCCTCAGCCTCCACCTCCCCCTCCCTCCCTCAGCCTCCACCTCCCCCTCCTCCACCCTCAGCCTCCACCTCCCCCTCCCTCCCTCAGCCTCCACCTCCCCCTCCCTCCCTCAGCCTCCACCCTCCAAGCCCCTCCCCCTCCCTCCGCCTCAGCCTCCACCTCCCCCTCCCTCAGCCTCAGCCTCCACCTCCCCCTCCCTCCCTCAGCCTCCACCTCCCCCTCCCTCCCTCAGCCTCCACCTCCCCCTCCCTCAGCCTCAGCCTCCACCTCCCCCTCCCTCCCTCAGCCTCCACCTCCCCCTCCCTCCCTCAGCCTCCACCTCCCCCTCCCTCAGCCTCAGCCTCCACCTCCCCCTCCCTCCCTCAGCCTCCACCTCCCCCTCCCTCAGCCTCAGCCTCCACCTCCCCCTCCCTCCCTCAGCCTCCACCTCCCCCTCCCTCAGCCTCAGCCTCCACCTCCCCCTCCCTCCCTCAGCCTCCACCTCCCCCTCCCTCCGCCTCAGCCTCCACCTCCCCCTCCCTCAGCCTCAGCCTCCACCTCCCCCTCCCTCCCTCAGCCTCCACCTCCCCCTCCCTCCCTCAGCCTCCACCTCCCCCTCCCTCAGCCTCAGCCTCAGCCTCCACCTCCCCCTCCCTCCCTCAGCCTCCACCTCCCCCTCCCTCCCTCAGCCTCCACCTCCCCCTCCCTCCCTCAGCCTCCACCTCCCCCTCCCTCCCTCAGCCTCCCCCTCCCCCTCCCTCCCTCAGCCTCCCCCCCCCCTCCCTCCCTCAGCCTCCACCTCCCCCTCCCTCCCTCAGCCTCCACCTCCCCCTCCCACCCTCATCCTCCACCTCCCCTCCCTCCCTCAGCCTCCCCCTCCCCCTCCCTCCCTCAGCCTCCACCTCCCCCTCCCTCCCTCATCAGCCTCCACCCCTCCCTCCCTCAGCCTCCCCCTCCCCCTCCCTCCCTCAGCCTCCCCCTCCCCCTCCCTCCCTCAGCCTCCCCCCCCCCTCCCTCCCTCAGCCTCCACCTCCCCCTCCCTCCCTCAGCCTCCACCTCCCCCTCCCACCCTCATCCTCCACCTCCCCCTCCCTCCCTCAGCCTCCACCTCCCCCTCCCTCCCTCAGCCTCCACCTCCCCCTCCCTCCCTCAGCCTCCACCTCCCCCCCCTCCTGTCCCCCCCCAGTGGGTGTCCCGGGTGGGGTGGGGGGGGGACCCGGGGCCCGGGGCTGCTCCGCGGGTGTTTACCTGACCCGGGGCTCGGGCTGTGCCCCCCTCCCCCCCCCTGCCCTGCTCTCGGGGAGGGGCCGCTCCTGCTGCTGCCGCCGCCTCCTTGGCGGTTCCGCCGCCGCCGCCGCCTCCGTCTCCTCAGCGACCGGCCGGAGGGGGGGCTCGAGCTTCCCTTCGCCCCGCGCTTCCGCTTCCGCCGGAACTGACGTCGCCGGCTCTCACCACCACCACCCTCCCTCCCTCCCCAACAAAGGGGGAGGGGTCAGCGGAAACGGAAGTGGGACCGGGAGAGGGGGGGGGGAGCAAGAGGCGGAGGAGGAGGAGGAAGGGGGGGGGGGGGGGAAAAAGCCGGACGGACCGGAAGTAGACCGTAAGGAGGGAGAAGAAGCCGGACGGACCGGAAGTCGACGGGAAAGGAGGGAGAAGAAGCCGGACGGACCGGAAGTCGACGGGAAAGAAGGAAGAAGAAGCCGGACGGACCGGAAGTCGACGGGAAAGGAGGGAGAAGAAGCCGGACGGACCGGAAGCGGACTGTTTGGATTAGGGGGGGGGGAGATGCGAACGGACCGAAAGACGACGAGTGGAGGCGGGGGGGCCGGGGGGGTTAGGACGGACGGACCCCGGACGGACCGGAAGTCGATGGCGGGAGGAAGTTGGGGGGGGCGTACGGACGGACGACGAGAGGCGGACACTGGACGGACCGGAAGTCGATGGCAGGAGGAAGGGGGGGGTTGTTCACGGACGGACCGGAAGTCGATGGGAGGCGGACCCTGGACGGACCGGAAGTCGACGGGAGGCGGACACTGGACGGACGACGGGAGGCGGACACTGGACGGACGACGGGAGGCGGACCCTGGACGGACCGGAAGTCGACCGGAGGCGGACACTGGACGGACCGGAAGTCGACGACGGGTGGGGGGAATACGGACGGAACGGAAGCGTTGGTCCTCCAAGCCGGATGTGACGCGAGGAAGAATCCAGTTTCCTCTCCCTCTCTTTCTTGTTGATTGGACTTTCCCTCCACCCGCTGTCCCTCCTTCTCCCTCTTTGTCTCTGACGGGATTTCCTTGGAGGAGGGGCTGGATCTTCCCCTCATTTCCCCAGATTGTTTGGGGGGTGGAGGGGGTTAATAAAAAAACCTCCGGAGGGAGGGAGGGCGCGACACTTCCGGTCGGTTGGCATCCCGGGAGGGAGTTTCCGGTCGCGCAGGGGGCATTTCCGGTCGTTAGAAGGGTAACTTCCGGTTGGTAGGTGGTACTTCCGGTCAGTGGATGTATACTTCCGGTCGGTAGAGGATACTTCCGGTCAACAGGAAACCCCTCCCCTTCGTCCCCTCTACCCTCCCACCCCATCTGCCCCTATCTACCCTCCCCCTGCCCCTGTCTGCCTTCTCTCACCCCCCGTCTGCCCCCTCTCACCCCCGTCTGCCCCCTCTCACCCCCCGTCTGCCCCCTCTCACCCCCGTCTGCCCCCTCTCACCCCCGTCTGCCCTCTCTCACCCCCGTCTGCCCTCTCTCTCCCCCGTCTGCCCTCTCTCTCCCCCGTCAGCCCTCTCTATCCCCCGTCTGCCCTCCCTCTCTGCCCCCGTCTGCCTTCTCTCTGCCCCCGTCTGCCCTCTCTCTGCCCCCGTCTGCCCTCTCTCTGCCCCCGTCTGCCCTCTCTCTGCCCCCGTCTGCCCTCTCTCTGCCCCCGTCTGCCCTCTCTCTGCCCCCGTCTGCCCTCTCTCTGCCCCCGTCTGCCCTCTCTCTGCCCCCGTTTGCCCTCTCTCTGCCCCCGTTTGCCCTCTCTCTGCCCCGTCTGCCCTCTCTCTGCCCCGTCTGCCCTCTCTCTGCCCCGTCTGCCCTCTCTCTGCCCTGTCTGCCCACTCTCTGCCCCCGTCTGCCCTCTCTCTGCCCCCGTCTGCCCTCCCTATCCCCCGTCTGCCCTCCCTATCCCCCGTCTGCCCCCTCACACCCCCGTCTGCCCCCTCACACCCCCGTCTGCCCCCTCACACCCCCGTCTGCCCCCTCACACCCCCGTCTGCCCCCTCACACCCCCGTCTGCCCTCTCTCTTCCCCCATCTGCCCTCTCTCACCCCCATCTGCCCCTCACCCTCCCCCCCGTCTGCCCCTCACTCTCCCCCCCCGTCTGCTCCTCACCCTCCCCCGTCTGCCCCCTCACCCTCCCCCCCCCGTCTGCCCCTCACCCTCCCCCCGTCTGCCCCCTCACCCTCCCCCCGTCTGCCCCCTCACCCTCCCCCCGTCTGCCCCCTCACCCTCCCCCCGTCTGCCCCCTCACCCTCCCCCCGTCTGCCCCCTCACCCTCCCCCCGTCTGCCCCCTCACCCTCCCCCCGTCTGCCCCCTCACCCTCCCCCCGTCTGCCCCCTCACCCTCCCCCCGTCTGCCCCCTCACCCTCCCCCCGTCTGCCCCCTCACCCTCCCCCGTCTGCCCCCTCACCCTCCCCCCGTCTGCCCCCTCACCCTCCCCCCGTCTGCCCCCTCACCCTCCCCCCGTCTGCCCCCTCACCCTCCCCCCGTCTGCCCCCTCACCCTCCCCCCGTCTGCCCCCTCACCCTCCCCCCGTCTGCCCCCTCACCCTCCCCCCGTCTGCCCCCTCACCCTCCCCCGTCTGCCCCCTCACCCTCCCCCCGTGTGGCCCCTCACCCTCCCCCCGTCTGCCCCTTCACCCTCCCCCCGTCTGCCCCTTCACCCTCCCCCCGTCTGCCCCCTCACCCTCCCCCCGTGTGGCCCCTCTCTCTCCCCCCCGTCTCCCCCCTCTCTTCCCCCCCCGTCTCCCCCTCTCTCTCCCCCCGTCTCCCCCCTCTGTCTCCCCCCGTCTTCCCCCTCTGTCTCCCCTCCCCATCTCCCCCCTCACCCTCCCCCCGTCTCCCCCCTCACCCTCCCCCCGTCTGTCCCCTCTCTCTCCCCTCCCCGTCTGCCCCCTCTCTCTCCCCCCGTCTGCCCTCTCTCTCCCCCCGTCTGCCCCCTCTCTCTCCCCACCGTTTGCCCTCTCCCGTGTCTGCCCTCTCTCTGCCCCGTCTAGTCTCTCTCTCCCCCTCTCTCCCCGCCATCTGCCCTCTCTCTACCCCGTCTGTCCCCTTTCTCCCCACTCCCCCCGTCCTATAAACCTCATAATTGTAAAGATCAGGATGGATAATTGCATTTATTCCTGATATAGTGCACAGGCCATTTCATACTAGCTTATAAATCCTCAAGTCACATCTCCCTCACTGCTAGACCAGTTCACATCTATCAAACATCACTGTTTCATGCTAAATTGTACAGAAGTGTGATTTCAACCTACGCAGATTGCTGCTTTAAAACTACTTGACCCCCCCGAGGTACCATGTCATAAATTCAGAGACGTGCAATCATAGCACATAGTGTGCTCTCCAACAAATGGGTACCTCTCTCTGCCCCTGCCAATGTCTGCCCCCTCTCTCTCTCGGCGTCTGGGAGGAGGTGGGTGAGAGGTTCAATCCCTCCCCCTCTCTCTGATAGGGGTAGGGGCTGCCCGGTGTGTGTGTGTGTGTGTGTGTGTGTGTAACTGGGAGGGGGTGGGTGAGGGTTAATCCCCCACCCTCCGATAGGGGAAGGGGCTGCCCGGTGTGTGTGTGTGTAACTGGGAGGAGGTGGGTGAGAGGGTTAATCCCCCCCTCTCCGATAGGGGAAGGGGCTGCCCGGTGTGTGTGTGTGTAACTGGGAGGGGGTGGGTGAGAGGGTTAATCCCCTCTCCGATAGGGGAAGGGGCTGCCCGGTGTGTGTGTGTGTGTAACTGGGGAGGGGGTGGGTGAGAGGGTTAATCCCCTCTCCGATAGGGGAAGGGGCTGCCCGGTGTGTGTGTGTGTAACTGGGAGGGGGTGGGTGAGAGGGTTAATCCCCCCTCTCTCCGATAGGGGAAGGGGCTGCCCGGTGTGTGTGTGTGTAACTGGGAGGGGGTGGGTGAGAGGGTTAATCCCCTCTCCGATAGGGGAAGGGGCTGCCCGGTGTGTGTGTGTGTGTAACTGGGAGGGGGTGGGTGAGAGGGTTAATCCCCTCTCCGATAGGGGAAGGGGCTGCCCGGTGTGTGTGTGTGTAACTGGGAGGGGGTGGGTGAGAGGGTTAATCCCCCCCTCCTCCGATAGGGGAAGGGGCTGCCCGGTGTGTGTGTGTGTGTGTAACTGGGAGGGGGTGGGTGAGAGGGTTAATCCCCTCTCCGATAGGGGAAGGGGCTGCCCGGTGTGTGTGTGTGTAACTGGGAGGGGGTGGGTGAGAGGGTTAATCCCCCCTCTCTCCGATAGGGGAAGGGGCTGCCCGGTGTGTGTGTGTGTAACTGGGAGGAGGTGGGTGAGAGGGTTAGTCAACCCCTCCTCCGATAGGGGAAGGGGCTGCCCGGTGTGTGTGTGTGTAACTGGGAGGGGGTGGGTGAGAGGGTTAATCCCCTCTCCGATAGGGGAAGGGGCTGCCCGGTGTGTGTGTGTGTAACTGGGAGGGGGTGGGTGAGAGGGTTAATCCCCTCTCCGATAGGGGAAGGGGCTGCCCGGTGTGTGTGTGTGTAACTGGGAGAGGGTGGGGATTTTGACTGAGTGTGTGATCGTGGGTCTGTCCGATGTGGGTGGATCCAATCCCAGCGGGATTGTGGATTTCACATTCAGGTGAAATGCACCGTGAGAGGATTTCTTAACCCCATCGGCATCGAACCAGGGACCCAGCTCAGCTCCATCCTCCCCCCTCCCAGCCCCTCGCATCTCACGCCCCCTAGCCCCTTACCCTCTCCCCCCCAGGCTGGTCACTCCCCTCAGGCCAGTCGCTCGCCCAGGTGCTGACATTGCTGGCAGACCGGGAGAATCCCTCTCTCTCTGTCTGTCTCACTCTCTGTCTCTCTCTCTCTGTCTCTCTCTCTCTGTCTCTCTCTCTCTCTCTCCCCCTCCCTCTCTCCCCCTCCCTCTCTTTCTCTCTCTCTCACTGTCTTTCTGTCTCTGTGTCTCTCTCTCCCTCCCCCTCTCTCTCTCTCCCTCCCCCTCTCTCCCTCCCTCTCCCTCCCTCCCCCTCCCTCTCTCTCTGTGCCAATGTTTATCTTTACACTGACACTCTGCAATTTGAGTTTCTCACAGGATGTTTATGCTGCTAATTTTTGCCGTGTGTTGCCTGGGCTCACAGCCAGAGTGTCTGCTGATTGGAGCCTATAATAAACCGGACTGACTCACCCCAGCACTCCGAGCGCGAGGCCCAACATCCTCCCCACACTGCACAGGGAGATCCCAGGCTCCCTGCCTGAGTTAACCCAGTCCTGCCCGAAACCCACACACTGTCCATCTCTCTCTCTCTCGATGGGAGAGTGAGGGGATTAGAGGGATGGTCTTCGATGGGAGAGTGAGGGCTGGTCTTTGATGGGAGAGTGAGGGGATTAGAGGGATGGTCTTCGATGGGAGAGTGGGGGGATTAGAGGGAGGGTCTTCGATGGGACAGTGAGGGGATTAGAGGGGATGGTCTTTGATGGGAGAGTGAGGGGATTAGAGGGGAGGGTCTTCGATGAGAGATTGAGAGGATTAGAGGGGAGGGTCTTCGATGGGAGAGTGAGGGGATTAGAGGGGGGTCTTCGATGAGAGAGTGGGGGATTAGAGGGATGGTCTTCGATGGGAGAGTGAGGGGATTAGAGGGAGGGTCTTCGATGGGAGAGTGAGGGGATTAGAGGGATGGTCTTCGATGGGAGAGTGAGGGGATTAGATGGAGGGTCTTCGATGGGAGAGTGAGGGGATTAGAGGGATGGTCTTCGATGGGAGAGTGAGGGGATTAGAGGGAGGGTCTTCGATGGGAGAGTGAGGGGATTAGAGGGAGGGTCTTCGATGGGAGAGTGAGGGGATTAGAGGGATGGTCTTCGATGGGAGAGTGAGGGGATTAGAGGGGGGTCTTCGATGAGAGAGTGAGGGATGGTCTTCGATGGGAGAGTGAGGGGATTATAGGGAGGGTCTTCGATGGGAGAGAGGGGATTAGAGGGATGGTCTTCGATGGGAGAGTGAGGGGATTATAGGGAGGGTCTTCGATGGGAGAGAGGGGATTAGAGGGATGGTCTTCGATGGGAGAGTGAGGGGATTAGAGGGGAGGGTCTTCGATGGGAAAGTGAGGGGATTAGAGGGGATGGTCTTCGATGGGAGAGTGAGGGGATTAGAGGGAGGGTCTTCGATGGGAGAGTGAGGGGATTAGAGGGATGGTCTTCGATGGTAGAGTGAGGGGATTAGAGGGGGGTCTTCGATGGGAGAGTGAGGGGATTAGAGGGAGGGTCTTCGACGGGAGAGTGAGGGGATTAGAGGGGAGGGTCTTCGATGGGAGAGTGAGGGGATTAGAGGGATGGTAATCGATGGGAGAGTGAGGGGATTAGAGGGATGGTCTTCGATGGGAGAGTGAGGGGATTAGAGGGAGGGTGTTCGATGGGAGAGTGAGGGGATTAGAGGGGAGGGTCTTCGATGGGAGAGTGAGGGGTGAGTAGCCTTGAACGGAAGGAGGGAGCGTTACCAACAGATCCCCTGACACCCACCCACATAAATGGTTGTTGCTCCGGAAGAAGATTCACACCCATCGAAGAACCAGAGGTTCGACAAATAATTTATTTGGTCCAAGACAATGATTGCGACAGAGGCTCAAGCAGTGCCACACAAACCCCTCCTCCCCACCCACCAATCCCCTCCTCCCTCTGCTCCCCCAGCCTCCTGGGGGGTTGCGTTGACTCACATGGGCCCAAAGGCCTGCCTCGATCTCCTCCCAGGACGGGGATCTGCTCTCTCCCCCCATGCTGAATCCCACCCCCGACATGAGTCGGTCTCACTCCCACACACACACACACACCCGCGCACGCACACACTCTCTCCCGCACAGACAGACGCTCCAGCAGTCTTCAGTCACCCAGCAGAGGGATCAGAGATTCACCAAAGGGATCCTGTAAGAGAGAGAGAGAGAGGACAGCGGATTGACAGGACTCACAACTGCGAAAGATTTCACCGGCGCGTTGGAGGGAAGGAGGGAGGGATGGGGAGAGCGATGGAGAGACGGATGGAGAGACGGAGGGGGAAGGGGGGAGAGAGAGAGAGATGGGAGAGAGGGAGGAGACAAGAGACGGAGAGGGAAGGGGAGAGAGAGAGGGATGGAGAGCGAGACAGGGAGGGAAGCAGAGAGAAAGACAGAGTGTGAAGGGGAAAGAAAGGGGGAGAGGGAAGGAGAGAGGCGGCGAGGGATGGAGAGGAGAGGGAAGGGGAGATATGGAGTGAAGAGAGAGATGGGGAGGGGAGAAGGAAGGGGAGAGAGAGACGGAGAGGGAAAGGGAGAGAGAGATGGAGAGGGAAGGAGAGACAGAAACAGGGATGGAGAGAGAGATGGAGAGGGAAGGGGAGAGAGAGACGGAGAAGGAAGGGGAGACAGAGAAACAGAAGGATGGAGAGAGACGGAGAGGGAAGTGGAGAGAGAGACGGAGAGGGAAGGGGAGAGAGAGATGGAGCAGGGAGAGGGAAGGGGGAGGGAATGACGGACGGAGAGGAGAGAGGGAATGGAAGAGAGCAATGGAGAGGGAAGGGGAGAGACGGGGAGGGAGAGAGAGACAGAGAGGGAAGGGGAGAGAGAGAGAGTGGGAAGGGGAGAGAGAGAGAGAGAGAGAGGGAAGCGGAGAGAGAGAGAGAGGGAAGGGGAGAGAGAGAGACAGAAAGGGAAGGGGAGAGAGAGAGACAGAGAGGGAAGGGGAGAGAGAGAGAGAGGGAAGGGGAGAGAGAGAGAGACGGAGAGGGAAGGGGAGAGAGAGAGACGGAGAGGGAAGGGGAGAGAGAGACGGAGAGGGAAGAGAGAGAGAGAGGGAAGGGGAGAGAGAGACGGAGTGGGAAGGGAGAGAGAGAGAGAGAGGAAGGGGAGAGAGAGACGGAGTGGGAAGGGGAGAGAGAGAGAGGGAAGGGGAGAGAGAGACGGAGAGGGAAGGGGAGAGAGAGAGGGAAGGGGAGAGAGAGACGGAGTGGGAAGGGGAGAGAGAGAGGGAAGGAGAGAGAGGAAAGTAGAGAAAGAGAAGGGGACAGAGAGACGGAGAGGGAAGGGGAGAGAGAGACGGAGTGGGAAGGGGAGAGAGAGAGAGAGAAGGGGAGAGAGAGACGGAGTGGGAAGGGGAGAGAGAGAGAGAGGGAAGGGGAGAGAGAGACGGAGAGGGAAGGGGAGAGAGAGACGGAGTGGGAAGGGGAGAGAGAGACGGAGTGGGAAGGGGAGAGAGAGAGGGAAGGAGAGAGAGGAAAGTAGAGAAAGAGAAGGGGACAGGGAGAGGGAAGGGGAGAGAGAGACAGAGGAATGTAGAGAAAGGGAAGGGAGGCAAGAGAGAGATGAGGAG
>NW_027598121.1:0-53863 GCF_964194155.1 Cetorhinus maximus
GAGAATTTTTTTAATTTTTAACTCAAAGGGTTGTAAATCTTTGCAATTCTCTACCCAAGAAGGGTTGTACAAGTTCATCCACTGAGTACGTTTAAAGTAGAGATTGACAGACTCCTGAATGCCAAAGACACAAAGCGATAGGGGGGATAGTGTTGGGCGGGTGGGGGGGGGAAAAAGGCATTTGAAGCGGATGATTAGCCATGATCATACTGAAGTGCAGGCAGGCTCGATGGGCCGAATGGCCTCATCCCTGCTCCTATGAGAAGAGTTTATTTTTAAAAAAAGATGCAGCGAGAGCAGATTCAATAGGGGGAAATCGGATAAATACTTGAAGGGGAAACAGTTTGCAGGGACGAGGGGGAAAGAGCAGTGTGGAGTGGGGGGGGGGAGTGGGACTACTTGGAAAGATCTTTCAAAGGGCCGGCACAGCCTCGATGGGCTGAATGGCCTCTTTGGTGCGCGGCCTCACTTTACAGTCTTGATTACGAAGCAAGAGTTGGTTTTAATTCGATGTGGCTCGCTGATGATGCTGCTGCCGCCTGGATCCCGGGCTCCTGCCCCACTCAGGTAAAACCAAAGACAAGATTTTATAAACCACCCCCCTCCTGAAACCCACCCCCCCACATCAAAAACCCCACTAAATAGCCAGAGTGAACGGGAAGAGGGAGGGAGGGGGAGAAAGGAGGGAGGGGGAGAAAGGAGGGAGGGGGAGAAAGGCGGGAGGGGGAGAAAGGCGGGAGGGGGAGAAAGGCGGGAGGGGGAGAAAGGCGGGAGGGGGAGAAAGGCGGGAGGGGGAGAAAGGCGGGAGGGGGAGAAAGGAGGGAGGGGGAGAAAGGAGGGAGGGGGAGAAAGGAGGGAGGGGGAGAAAGGAGGGAGGGGGAGAAAGGAGGGAGGGGGAGAAAGGAGGGAGGGGGAGAAAGGAGGGAGGGGGAGAAAGGAGGGAGGGGGAGAAAGGAGGGAGGGGGAGAAAGGAGGGAGGGGGAGAAAGGAGGGAGGGGGAGAAAGGAGGGAGGGGGAGAAAGGAGGGAGGGGGAGAAAGGAGGGAGAGGGAGGGAGGAGGGAGAGGGAGGGAGGAGGGAGAGGGAAGATGAGGCTGTTCAACCCCAGCTCATGCTGGGGAGGGGTGAATCCTCCAATTGGCTGTCTAGTGGTGCTGCTGCCCCCTGTATGGGTGTTGGAGGTATTACAGCAGCTGGCGGACGCACTCGGTCCCAGGGTAGTGGGGTAGGTTCAGGCCGTATTTCTTCTCCAGCGCCGCGGGTACGAAGCGGCCGCCCAGGTAATGGTAGCGCCCGTGGAAGTGGGCGGCGGCTTTCTTCGGCGCAGTGAGGGAGATGAGCAGGTCGGGCTGTCCCATCACCAGGACATCCCATCACGTCTCAAACCCAGTGATGCTCCTGGTCCATCAGCCTTTTGATCCATCCCAGAACCCAGTGCAGGGCTCTTCATACTTAACTTAGGGTGACCACCTCTTCCTCCCCGTTTTCCCTACCCCTCCACTCCACCCCATCTTCCTCTCTCCCCTATTTCTCGCCAGCCACTCTATCAAAACCCTTCCTCATTTTCAACGCCTCTATTAAATCTCCCCTTAACCTGCTCTGTTCTTAAGGAGGGGGGGGAACAATCCCAGCTTCAGAGAACCTCAGGACGGTTACAGCACAGAAGACCATTCGGCCCGTCACGTGTGCGCTGGCTCTCCGTAGGGGCAATTTACCTAGTGCCACTACCCTCCGCCTTCTCCCCGTAACCCTGCACGTTCTCCCTTTTCCGATAATCTCCAACTCCCTTTCCAAAGCCTCGATTGAACCTGCCTCCCCCACACTCTCGGGCAGCGCATTCCAGACCCCAACCACTCGCTGTGTGAAAGAGTTTCTCCTCGTGTCTCCATCGCTCCTTTCTCCAATCCCTTTAGATCCTCCCTCCCCCACCAATGGGAACAGTTTCTCCCCATCGACTCTGCCCTAGACCCCTCGTGACTTTGAACACATTGGATCAAACCTCCTCTCAGCCTTCTCTTCTCCGAGGAAAACAGTCCCAACTTCCCCGATCAGTCCACGTAACTGAAGTTCCTCACCCACCCCGGAACCTTTCTCGTGAATCTTTCCTGTGCTCTCTCTCTAACTTCTTCACAACGTCTTGCGAAGGTCTTTCTGTGAGACCAGGGCGCCATCAAAGAGCACGGGGGTGGTGGGGGATAAACGGTGTGATGCACAGACAGCGAGAGTCACTGTGAGGCCAACGAGAGGGGAGAGGGCGAGCGCGCGAGGGAGAGGGGAGGGGGAGAGCGAGAAATGGAGTCACTGAGAGACCAGTGGGGAGCGTCTCTCCAAGGAACACAAGCGGTCACAGGAAACCCGTGAAGCGATTGGCCAGTGAGTACTTTTCCCTCTTCTATCGCAACGTGGATATTTGCTTCAAATTGAGGATTTAAGTGGGGGTTACGACGGTAGTAAGTGAATTAATAAGGTTACAAGTTCAGAGCAGGTCTAGAGGTATCAATTTGGAATTAATAGTTCAATCAAGGCACGAGCTAGATTGTTAAAGGGGGAAACAAGAGGATTTCAGATCACGGATGGACATCTGAGACCTGTTCCCAATCCCTGTGCCGCGTGGGAACTTCAGGAGGACCTCATGTATCCTGGGGGACCAGGTGGCTACAACTGTCTCCAGCTCGAGCTCAGGATTTCTGAGCTCGAGGGGCAGCTGGGGTCGCTGCGGAGCATCAGGGCGGGGATGAGAGCTGACCGGATCGTCTGTTCCTGGAGGCGGCCAACCCCGCAGGCAGTGAGGGGGTCAGGACAAGTGAGGGGTATTGAGTATAAAAGCTGGGAAGTCATGCTGCAGCTGTATAGAACCTGGGTTAGGCCACACTTGGAATATTGCGTGCAATTCTGGTCGCCACACTACCAGAAGGATATGGAGGCGTTGGAGAGGGTGCAGAGAAGGTTTACCAGGATGCTGCCTGGTCTGGAGGTTATTAGCTATAAGGAGAGGTTGGAGAAACTCGGGTCGTTCTCACTAGAGCGACGGAGGTTGAGGGGCGACTTGATAGAAGTTTACAAAATGATGAGTGGCATGGACAGAGCAGATAGTCAGAAGCTTTTTCCCAGGGCGGAAGAGTCAATTACTAGGGGGCATAGATTTAAGGTGAGGGGAGAAAACTGTAGAGGAGATGTGCGGGGCAAGTTTTTTATGCAGAGGGTAGTGAGTGTCTGGAATTCGCTGCCAGAGGAGGTGGTGGAAGCAGGTACGATAGTGGTGTTTAAGAGGCAGCTTGACAAATATATGAATAGGATGGGAATAGAGGGATACGGACCCCGGAAGTGCAAAATGTTTTAGTTGACGGGCAATATGATGGGCGCAGGCTTGGAGGGCCGAAGGGCCTGTTCCTGTGCTGTACTTTTCTTTGTTCTTTGTTCTTGATAGTAACCCACCCGGGAGAGTAGGAGACGGCAGAAGCAGAGGGGTCTTTGGGGTGTCTGCCGCTCTCAGTTACCAGTACTCGAGACTGCCGGGAGTGTGGTCCAGGCCACAGCTTCTCCAGTCTCCCCACGTGAACTGAAGCCCCTCGTTCCTGGCCCCATTTGTGCTAAATCTCCCTCCGCACCCTCTCCGAAGGCCCCTCGACATCCTTCCTAAAGCGCGGGGCCCGGAATCGGACGCTGTACTCCAGCTGCGGCCCGATCCAGGGATTTGGTCAGGTCCTACATCGCTTCCTGGGTTTTGTAACCTAACGCTTCCGTTTGTAAAAGCCAACAATCCCGCCACCCGCTCACCAGCGACGGGTAGACCCGGGTACCATTCCGTGCACTCACCTGACGGGATGTCCACGCTGGCGATGGGGATGGTCACCCCCTCCAACGTACCCAAGACGGCGGCAAAAGGCTCGCGCACTTCCCCTTTGAAGCTGAACCCAAAGATAGCGTCGACAATCAGGTTGTACACCTCGTCGATGAAGAGTGCCTGTCGAGCGATGGGGGGGGTGGGGGGTGAGTGGCATTACATTAGATAGCAGCAACTTCCCTTGCTCCAGCCTCTTCAACGCATCGAGACACCACAGGGGCGACTATCAAACAACATATTTAACCCCCGAGCCACATGGCGAAACACTCGGAACAGGCAACCAAAAACTCAGTCAAAGAGGTCAGTATAATGGAGCGTGTTAGAGGGGGTGGAGGGGGGTGGAAAGGACACAAGGTGGGGAGGGAATGATGCGAGCGGCGGGGGGGCGGTGCTGGATGGTATTAGGGGGGAAACGATAGGGGGGGGAAGGGAGAGAATGAGCGAGGAAGGGGTCAAGCAGGGTGTGGTGGGGAACAACCTCGAGAAGCTGATTGGCCCTCCTTCTGCTCCTCTGCTCCAGGAGGAACCCGACTAAAATCTAGGCTGGGGCAGAGCTGAAGGCAGGTGAATTTATCGTTTGCGCACACACGATCCAGGCGACGGCGATGGTGGTTGATAAAGTTACGTTGGCCAACCGAGATGTTCCAGCAAACAGCCGTGACAATTCCTGCCTCTCCGACAAACACTTTTTCCAAATCTCATTCTCAGTAAGAAGCTGTCGCTGGCGGGGGGCCCAGCATTTATTGCCCATCCCTAATTGCCCCCTTGAGAAGGTGGTGGGTGAGCCGCCTTCTTGAGCCGCTGCAGTCCCTGTGGTGTAGGTACACCCACCGTGCTGTTAGGGAGGGAGTTCCAGGATTTGGACCCAGCGACAGTGAAGGAACGGCCGATATATTTCCAAGTCAGGATGGTGAGGGGCTCGGAGGGGAACTTCCAGGTGGTGGTGTTCCCCATGTGTCTGCTGCCCTTGTCCTTCTAGATGGTAGCGGTTGTGGGTTTGGAAGGCGTGAGTTAATGTTGGATAATGGATTCGGGAAATGCCGAGAGGAGAGGGATGATTTTTGCTGAGGTCTAACGAGGGTCTTATATAAATTCAGCATAACCTCTCTGCTCTCGTACTCTATGCCCCTATTAATAAATGTTTGTGGATGGGATGCCAATCAAGCGGGGCTGCTTTGTCCTGGATGGTGTTGAGCTTCTTGAGTGTTGTGGGAGCTGCATTCATCCAGGCAAGTGGGGAGTATTCCATCACACTCCTGACTTGTGCCTTGTAGATGGTGGACAGGCTTTGGGGAGTCAGGAGGTGAGTTACTCACTGCAGGATTCCCAGCCTCTGACCTGTTAAAGAGCCTTGGCATTGAGGGGCCGCAGGTGGAGGGGGTCTGGGCTGTGTGTGGCGGGGGGGGGGGGTCTGGGCTGTGTGTTGGGGGCGGGGTCTGGGCTGCGTGGGGAGGTGGTCTGGGCTGCGTGGGGAGGTGATCTGGGCTGTGTGTGTGGAGGGGGTCTGGGCTGTGTGTGTGGAGGGGGTCTGGGCTGTGTGTGTGGAGGGGGTCTGGGCTGTGTGTGTGGAGGGGGTCTGGGCTGTGTGTGTGGAGGGGGTCTGGGCTGTGTGTGTGGAGGGGGTCTGGGCTGTGTGTGTGGAGGGGGTCTGGGCTGTGTGTGTGGAGGGGGTCTGGGCTGTGTGTGTGGAGGGGGTCTGGGCTGTGTGTGTGGAGGGGGTCTGGGCTGTGTGTGTGGAGGGGGTCTGGGCTGTGTGTGTGGGGGTCTGGGCTGTGTGTGTGGAGGGGGTCTGGGCTGTGTGTGTGGAGGGGGTCTGGGCTGTGTGTGTGGAGGGGGTCTGGGCTGTGTGTGTGGAGGGGGTCTGGGCTGTGTGTGGGAGTGGTCTGGGCTGTGTGTGTGGAGGGGGTCTGGGCTGTGTGTGTGGGGGTGGTCTGGGCTGCGTGGGGAGGTGGTCTGGGCTGTGTGTGGGGAGGGGGTCTGGGCTGTGTGTGTGGGGGTGGTCTGGGCTGCGTGGGGAGGTGGTCTGGGCTGTGTGTGTGGGGGTCTGGGCTGTGTGTGTGGGGGTCTGGGCTGTGTGTGTGTGGGGGTCTGGGCTGTGTGTGGGGGGGTGGTCGGGGCTGTGTGTGTGGAGGGGGTCTGGGCTGTGTGTGTGGAGGGGGTCTGGGCTGTGTGTGGGGAGGGGTCTGGGCTGTGTGTGTGGAGGGGGTCTGGGCTGTGTGTGTGTGGAGGGGGTCTGGGCTGTGTGTGTGGAGGGGGTCTGGGCTGTGTGTGTGTGGAGGGGGTCTGGGCTGTGTGTGTGGAGGGGGTCTGGGCTGTGTGTGTGGGGGTGGTCTGGGCTGTGTGTGTGGGGGTCTGGGCTGTGTGTGTGGAGGGGGTCTGGGCTGTGTGTGTGGAGGGGGTCTGGGCTGTGTGTGTGGAGGGGGTCTGGGCTGTGTGTGTGGGGGGGTCTGGGCTGTGTGTGTGGAGGGGGTCTGGGCTGTGTGTGGAGGGGGTCTGGGCTGTGTGTGTGGAGGGGGTCTGGGCTGTGTGTGTGGAGGGGGTCTGGGCTGTGTGTGGGGAGGGGGTCTGGGCTGTGTGTGTGGAGGGGGTCTGGGCTGTGTGTGTGGAGGGGGTCTGGGCTGTGTGTGTGGAGGGGGTCTGGGCTGTGTGTGTGGAGGGGGTCTGGGCTGTGTGTGTGGAGGGGGTCTGGGCTGTGTGTGTGGAGGGGGTCTGGGCTGTGTGTGTGGAGGGGGTCTGGGCTGTGTGTGGAGGGGGTCTGGGCTGTGTGTGTGGAGGGTGGTCTGGGCTGTGTGTGTGGAGGGGGTCTGGGCTGTGTGTGTGGAGGGGGTCTGGGCTGTGTGTGTGGGGGTGGTCTGGGCTGTGTGTGTGGGGGTGGTCTGGGCTGTGTGTGTGGAGGGGGTCTGGGCTGTGTGTGTGGAGGGTGGTCTGGGCTGTGTGTGTGGGGGTGGTCTGGGCTGTGTGTGTGGGGGTGGTCTGGGCTGTGTGTGTGGAGGGGGTCTGGGCTGTGTGTGTGGAGGGTGGTCTGGGCTGTGTGTGTGGAGGGGGTCTGGGCTGTGTGTGTGGAGGGTGGTCTGGGCTGTGTGTGTGGAGGGGGTCTGGGCTGTGTGTGGAGGGGGTCTGGGCTGTGTGTGTGGAGGGTGGTCTGGGCTGTGTGTGTGGAGGGGGTCTGGGCTGTGTGTGTGGAGGGGGTCTGGGCTGTGTGTGTGGAGGGGGTCTGGGCTGTGTGTGTGGAGGGGGTCTGGGCTGTGTGTGTGGAGGGGGTCTGGGCTGTGTGTGGGGAGGGGGTCTGGCGGTGGTCTGGACTGCATGTGGAGGTGGTCTGGGGCTGCGTGTGGAGGTGGTCGGGGCTGCGTGTGGAGGTGGTCGGGGCTGCGTGTGGGGGTGGTCGGGGCTGCGTGTGGCGGTGGTCGGGGCTGCGTCGGGAGGTGGTCGGGGCTGCGTGTGGAGGTGGTCGGGGCTGCGTCGGGAGGTGGTCGGGGCTGCGTCGGGAGGTGGTCTGGGGCTGCGTGTGGAGGGGGTCTGGGCTGTGTGTGGGGGTGGTCTGGGGGTGGTCTGGGCTGTGTGTGGGGGTGGTCTGGGCTGCGTGTGGAGGTGGTCTGGGGGTGGTCTGGGCTGTGTGTGGGGGTGGTCTGGGGGTGGTCTGGGCTGTGTGTGGGGGTGGTCTGGGCTGCGTGTGGAGGTGGTCTGGGGGTGGTCTGGGCTGTGTGTGGGGGTGGTCTGGGCTGTGTGTGGGGGTGGTCTGGGGGTGGTCTGGGCTGTGTGTGGGGGTGGTCTGGGCTGTGTGTGGGGGTGGTCTGGGGGTGGTCTGGGCTGTGTGTGGGGGTGGTCTGGGCTGCGTGTGGAGGTGGTCTGGGCTGTGTGTGGGGGTGGTCTGGGCTGTGTGTGGGGGTGGTCTGGGGGTGGTCTGGGCTGTGTGTGGGGGTGGTCTGGGCTGCGTGTGGAGGTGGTCTGGGCTGTGTGTGGGGGTGGTCTGGGCTGTGTGTGGGGGTGGTCTGGGGGTGGTCTGGGCTGTGTGTGGGGGTGGTCTGGGCTGTGTGTGGGGGTGGTCTGGGCTGTGTGTGGGGGTGGTCTGGGGGTGGTCTGGGCTGTGTGTGGGGGTGGTCTGGGCTGTGTGTGGGGGTGGTCTGGGGGTGGTCTGGGCTGTGTGTGGGGGTGGTCTGGGCTGCGTGTGGAGGTGGTCTGGGCTGCGTGTGATACGTGTCGTGAAGCACTGGCCATGCACGCGCGGTGTTCCTTACCTCTGAAGGGAACTCCGTCAGGAAGGGGATGCCCATTTTCTGGCACTGGGTGGTGAGGGCCTTGAAGAGGGGTTTGCTTGGGCGCTTCGGGTAGAAGATGGTGGGTTCGTAGCCCTGCGAAAGGAGAGGAGGACGTTACCAGAGAGGGCGTAGCGAGGTACGATAACCCAGGCAGCACCCGGACCGAGTCAGGATGATGTGTATTCGACCAGGTGGGGCGACAGAACGACCCGCTAACTGAGGGGGTGGGGGAAAGAGAGCGATGATGTTGCATCTCCACCCAGTCACTGCTGTTGAGTTGGGGCCAGGCTGTAACACAGATGAATTAACTGCCCCAAATCCAGCAGAAATGAACCAATGCAGTCACACGATGACAGTGGAGCAACCTTTGAGGGCACAGTATATAGGAGCAGGAGACCATTCAGCCCTTCCAGCCTGTTCCACCATTCAATTAGATCATGGTTGATCTGTATCTTAACTCCACAAGGTTCTGCCCCCTTGTTCTGGACTCCCCACCCCCTACCAGAGGAAACAGTTTCTCTCCATCGACCCCATCGAATCCTTTAATCGTCTTAAACCCCTCGATTCGATCACCCCTTAAACTTCCACACTCGAGGGAATACAGACCGAGTCTGTGTGTGACCTGTCCTCGGAATTTAACCCTTTCAGCCCCGGGGTCGTCCTGGTGAATCTGCGCTGCCCCCACCCCCGACCAGAGGTGTACATCACCAAAATATAACCACTCATGATTCAAGCAACAAATTCCCTACATAGTGTCCCTGCCCTGGGAGTGTTTGATGGGGACAGTGTAGAGGGAGCTTTACTCTGTATCTAACCCCGTGCTGTACCTGTCCTGGGAGTGTTTGATGGGGACAGTGTAGAGGGAGCTTTACTCTGTATCTAACCCCGTGCTGTACCTGTCCTGGGAGTGTTTGATGGGAACAGTGTAGAGGGAGCTTTACTCTGTATCGAACCCCGTGCTGTACCTGTCCTGGGAGTGTTTGATGGGACAGTGTAGAGGGAGCTTTACTCTGCATCTAATCCCGTGCTGTACCTGTCCTGGGAATGTTTGATGATGACAGTGTAGAGGGAGCTTTACTCTGTATCTAACCCCGTGCTGTACCTGTCCTGGGAGTGTTTGATGGGGACAGTGCAGAGGGAGCTTTACTCTGTATCTTACCCCGTGCTGTACCTGCCCTGGGAGTGTTTGATGGGGACAGTGTAGAGGGAGCTTTACTCTGTATCTAACCCCGTGGTGTACCTGTCCTGGGAGTGTTTGATGGGGACGGTGTAGAGGGAGCTTTACTCTGTATCTAACCCCGTGCTGTACCTGTCCTGGGAGTGTTTGATGGGGACAGTGTAGAGGGAGCTTTACTCTGTACCTAACCCCGTGCTGAACCTGCCCTGGGAGTGTTTGATGGGGACAGTGTAGAGGGAGCTTTACTCTGTACCTAACCCCGTGCTGAACCTGCCCTGGGCGTGTGTGTGAACTTACAAAGAGTTTGAGGTGCCGTGCACACACTAGTCCATCCCCGCCATTATTGCCAGGTCCACACAATATCAACACGGTGGGAGTTTGTTTCCGAAGTGACGACAGAGGATAGGCCTGAAAGACGGATGGAGAAGTGAGTAACAGTGACTGGAAAAATTGATTTTACAATTGATAAACTGCATGTCTGTACGTCTGTGAGGCTGGGACACTTCAGCCAGTGATCATCACTGGGGGGCACAGGAATGCTCTGTGTTACCTGTATCCAAGTCAGATAGAGCGAGGTCTTTTTCTTGACAGTAGGTTTATCCACAGCACGCAGCATTACCTATCTCTGCCTACTCCTCACTAACACTCTTCTAAAGCAACAGTAATCCTATAAAATAAACTAACTGACTAAGGAAACAGCCTCTTAAAGGGGCACTGTAACAAAAGACAAAACTTTAAAGGAAACTTATCTAACTAAATTAAAATTAAAATGTTGTTTCTGGAGCCAATGAAGTGCTCCAACCCCTGCGGTACCCACCGGTTGCTGCTTGTGCTGTTTGGCACGCAAGTAGTCCCGTGTTATAGCTTCACCAGGTTGACACCTCGTTTTTAGGTGTGCCTGGTGCTGCTCCTGGCATGCCCTCCTGCACTCTTCGTTGAACCAGGCATGATCCCCTGGCTTGATGGTAATGGTAGAGTGGGGGATATGCCGGGCCATGAGGTTACAGATTGTGTTCGAGTACAATTCTGCTGCTGCTGCTGATGGCCCACAGCGCCTCATGGATGTCCAGTCTTGAGTTGCTAGATCTGTTCGAAATCTACCCCATTTAGCACGGTGGTAGTGCCACACAACACGATGGAGGGTATCCTCAATGTGAAGGTGGGACTTCGTCTCCACAAGGACTGTGAGGTAGTCACTCCTACTGATACTGTCATGGACAGATGCATCTGCAGCAGGCAGGTTGGTGAGGATGAGGGTCAAGTATGTTTTTCCCTCTTGTTGGTTCCCTCACCACCTGCCGCAGACCCAGTCTATGTCCTTTAGGACTCGGCCAGCTCGGTCAGTAGTGGTGCTACCGAGACACTCTCGGTGATTTGTTTCTATTTGTTCATGGGATATGCGCGTCGCTGACTAGGCTGGCATTTATTGCCCATCCACAATGCTGTGGGTCAGGAGTCGCGTGTAGGCCAGACCAGGCAAGGGCAGCAGACTTCCTTCCCTAAAGGACATGAGGTGAACCAGAACAATCAGCAATGGTTTCATGGTCATCGTCAGACTTTCAATCTAGACTTTTACTGAATTCAAATTTCACAAGCTGCCTTGGGGAGATGGGAACCTGGGTCCCCGCTGCATTACCCTGGGTCCCCGCCGCATTACCCTGGGTCCCCGCCGCATTAGCCTGGGTCCCCGCCGCATTAGCCTGGGTCCCCGCCGCATTACCCTGGGTCCCCGCCGCATTACCCTGGGTCCCCGCTGCATTACCCTGGGTCCCCGCTGCATTACCCTGGGTCCCCGCTGCATTACCCTGGGTTCCCGCTGCATTACCCTGGGTCTGTGGAATACTAGTCCAGTGTGACAATGCCACGATGCCAACACCTCCCCGTGACGGGCATTCCTCCCTAGTGAGTTACCACATCAGGCTCTGTGGCCTCGAGAGGTGGTTCAGCCGACCAGAGAGACACACGCACAGGAAATGCCCCTGTAAGGTCAGGGCCAGTGACTCACGCCAGCACTTTGTTTTTGCAGTTGGCGGGGGTGCAGACTCCTGGGTGCCACAACAGGTGACCTCAAGACCCAGAGGTGGGTGGGTGGGTGAGCTCTCTTCACCACGCACGTGACTTAAGTCTTCCCTGTCGCCTCCCCTCCCCTCTCCGCCTGCCCGGGAGTCGGGCACCTACCTTGGCAATGGCCGACGCACAGCTCAGGCCTGCTAGCTCCATCAGCTGGTCCACGCTGAATTTGTACTCGTTGAACAGCTCCTGGTCAATGGCTTGGGCCTCTTCCTGACTGTTGGGTAAGAGGGAGCGGGGGGGTGGGGTGGGGGAGGGAGGGAGCGAGAGAGAGAGAAGTCACCGGCGCTGATAGAGAGGCCCTATCGATTCCCCAGCTCCGACACACGCCAGGGGCCCAGCAACAGCGGGGAACGCTGTCTGCCCTCAGTCCCATCGCCCTTCACCCGATGCCAATCCCACTCCCGATCACCAGCTAGCATTCCTACTGGGAGGAGGGAAGCACGGTGGGGAGGGAATCCTTGATCCCCTGACCCAACAAAAATCCATCAACCGCAGCTTTGAAATCTCCAATTGACCCCCTCCCAGCCTCGACAGTTTTTTTTGGGGATAGGGGGGGGAGAGTGAGTTCCAGATTCCCGCTCCCCCCTGTGTGTGTGTGTGTGAAGTGCTTCCTGACATCCCCCCTGAACGGGCCTGGCTCCGATTTGAAGCTTCTGCCCCCTTGTTCTGGGCTCCCCACCCCCACCAGAGGAAACAGTTTCTCTCCATCGACCCCCATCGAATCCTTTGATCGTCTTAAACCCCCCCCTCGATTCGATCGCCCCTTAAATCTTCCACACTCGAGGGGGATACAGGCCGAGTCTGTGTGTGTGACCCGTCCTCGGGATTTAACCCTTTCAGCCCCGGGATCGTCCTGGTGAATCTGCGCTGCTCCCACTCCCCCCTCCGAGGGCCAATAAATCCTTCCTGAGGCACAGGGGCCCAGAACTGAGGCCGGTTACTCCCGATGGGGGTCTGAGCAGGAGCTGTACAGAGCTGTAAACATCACTTCCCCTCCCCACCCCACCCCCCAAGTATTCCTGCTCCCTTGGGGTTAAGGATTAATTGGCCCCTCGTGTTCATCTCCCATTCATTCACCTTCAGGCTACCTTACCTAAGGAATTTCACCGGTTTCTCGCCCAGAGTAGAGCATTTGGGATCCATTTTCCCGGGAAGGAGCCACCACTGCGGTCTGGGGCAGAGGAAGTCCCGGGCCCGGGAGGCGCCCGTTCCTGCGCCGCGAGCGGCGACGCGCGACGACGCGATTACGCTGAGGCCCAAGAGGGTCCTGATCCCGAACATTCAGGGGCGAGTGAGGAAGCAGCCAGCCTGAAGGGAGGACAATAGTTATTCAGATAACCTGCATTTCCATAGCACCTTTCACCAACTCAGGACTTCCCAACGCGCTGCCCAGCCGATTATGTACTTTATTTTTTTAGGTACGGCGCTCCCTCAGTACTGACCCTCCGACAGTGCGGCGCTCCCTCAGTACTGACCCTCCGACAGTGCGGCACTCACTCAGTACTGACCCTCCGACAGTGCGGCTCTCCCTCAGTACTGACCCTCCGACAGTGCGGCGCTCCCTCAGCACTGACCCTCCGACAGTGCGGCGCTCCCTCAGTACTGACCCTCCGACAGTGCGGCACTCACTCAGTACTGACCCTCCGACAGTGCGGCTCTCCCTCAGTACTGACCCTCCGACAGTGCGGCGCTCCCTCAGTACTGACCCTCCGACAGTGCGGCGCTCCCTCAGTACTGACCCTCCGACAGTGCGGCGCTCCCTCAGTACTGACCCTCCGACAGTGCGGCGCTCCCTCAGTACTGACCCTCCGACAGTGCGGCGCTCCCTCAGTACTGACCCTCCGACAGTGCGGCACTCCCTCAATACTGACCCTCCAACACTTACCAACTCTTCCCTTGACTCCCAGCTCTGCCTGTAGTCTGCATCTGAAGGCCGAGTCCCACCCTCCCACCGTAACTACCAATCAGCTTACGATTCCCGCTGTCACTCACAGTAACTGCCCAATAGAATCACAGGATGGGCGGTCTCCTACTTGACTGACACTACTCTTAGCAAATTGTATCCCCGATCCACCTATATGACCATTTCGATTGGTCTCCTGCTTTGATTTACCGTCATGTAAACCAATCAGGCATTGGAGCATTTCGAGGCACGACGGGAACAATTTGGCGTCATATTGTTGGTTAACCTTGACTGACACCAGATTCAACCAATAACACCTCGGGGTCGCCCATTTTTGGTCAGACAGGCACCCACAAGTGGGCCCAGGGAAGGGCGTGTCGAACAATGACTGACAGCTGGATCAGCCAATCGCCGATCGAATCGCCTGAAGGGCGCGCGCGGTACCGTCCCCGAGTTTGACGCCGAGCTGGAGCCTGTCAATCACACGTTTAACCCATCAGAGGCGTCGTTCTGTCCCGCCTGCCCATTGACTGACCCGGCGGCCGTCCAATCAGCAGCAGGAACGCGCTGTCAGTCAAGGATGAGAGCCAATGGGAGGGGTGTGTGGGAGTTGCCATTAACCCTTTCAATGCCTGGAGCATTATTTAAAGGGACCTGAGGGATTGTTTTTTCTCCCCCCATTTTTTTTTGGAGAATCACAGAATTGTTTGAGTGCAGGAGGAGGCCATTCGGCCCATCGTGTCCGTACCGACTCTATGATCCACCCAGTCCCATTCCCCCGCCTTCTCCCCGTGACCCTGCACGTTCTCCCTCTGCCGATAACTCTCCAATTCCCTACCGAGAGCCTCGATTGACCCCGTCTCCCCCCCCCACACTCTCGGGCAGCGCGTTCCAGACCCTCACCACTCGCTCCGTGAAAAGGTTTCTCCTCGTGTCTCCATCGCTCCTTTCTCCAATCCCCTTAAATCTGGGTCCCTCAGGTTCCCCACCCCAATGGCAACAGTTTCTCCCCATCGACTCTGTCCAGACCCCTCGTGATTTTGAGCCCCTCCATCGAATCCCCTCTCAGCCTCCTCTTCTCCGAGGAGAACAGTCCCAACCTCTCCAACCTGTCCACGCAACTGAAGTTCCTCATCCCTGGAACCGTCCTCGTGAATCTTTCCCGCACCCTCTCCAATGCCTCCGCATCCTTCCTAAAGCGCGGCGCCCAGAACTGGACACGATACTCCAGCTGAGGCCGAACTCCTGCCTCAAACAAATTCAACATAACCTCCTTGCTCTTGTGCTCTCTGCCCCTATCAATGAAGCCCGGGATGCTGTGTGGGCTCTACTAACCGCTCTCCCAAACTGTCCTGCCACCTTCAATGACTTATGCACCTAGACGCCCCAGGTCCCTCTGCTCCTGCGCCCCCTTTATTTTATATTGTCTCTCCATGTTCTTCCTTCCAAAATGAATCACTTCACGTTTCTCCGCATTGAACGTCATCTGCCATCTGCCTGCCCGTTCCACCAGCTTGTCTATGTCCCGTTGAAATTCTGCACCATCCTCCTCACAGTTGTCAATGCTTCCGAGTTCTGTATCATCCGCATACTTAGAAATTGTCCCCTGTACACTAAGGTCTGGATCATTAATATATATATATAAGTCAGAGCAAGGGTCCCGACACTGACCCCTGGGGAACTTCACTACAAACCTTTCGCCAGCCCGAAAAACATCCCATTAACCCACCACTCTCTGTCTCCTGCCACTCGGTCAATTTTCTTACCTTACTTGCCCCACCCGCTCCACCCCATTCCTCTCCTGAAAGCTTTCCCCGGGTCCCAAAGGTGCCCAGCAGTCCCCAACTGGGAAAAGCCACCCTGTCCAAGACCAGACTGTGAGAGCCGCTTGGGGCATCGTAACCTCGTCCAACCCCACCCTCCAGCCGCTTCCTTCTTTAGAAAGGGAAAGAGAAAGCCTTGCATTTGTCTCACGCTTTTCACGGTTGCCAGAGGTCTCAAGGAGCGTTGGTGATGGTCTGTCAGTTCGCTCAGAGAGTCCGAGTTGCTGTGGCAAAAGGCACTTTTTTTACATATCTGTTGTAGCCTGGAGCTATGGATCGCGATGGTAGAGGCTCCAACTTTTCTTCCATCAAAGGGAATAGTAGTATTGTCACCAGACCAGCATTCCAGAGATCCAGGGTAATGCTTTGGGAACCCAGGTTCGAATCCCACCACAGCAGATGGTGATAAACAGATTTGTAATTAAGGGCTGAATTTGCAGGGGTGGGGCCTGCTCACCGATGCGTAAAATAACACGCGGCGATGTTGGGCGGGTGTCCCGACGTCACCTCACATCATTTCGATTTTCAGTTCGGCGGGCGCGCAGCTGACTCAGCTGTGCACCCGCCAAACTCCTATTAAGGCCGTTTAAAAACGAATTAACTCAATTAAACGAGCTGCCCGTCCAACCTTAAGGTTGGCGGGCAGGCCAAGGGCCCAGGCGGCCTTCGCATTTTTCGTGAAGCCTCATCCGCAGGCGGGGTGAGGTTTCATGGAGTGTTTTAAAACCTAATAAAAACGTTTACCTTAACCCTTTGACATGTCCCAGCTCGTGCGATGATGTCGCATGAGGGGACATGTTTTAAACGTTCTATTTCTCCTTCATTTAAATTTACACGTCAAACTAATCTCCCTGAGGCATCTCCGTGCCTCAGGGAGATTTCTGCGCTCTTCCACTCGCACGGACGAAAAAGCGCAGGAAACGAAATGACTCAGGACCCTGGCCCCCCCCACCCCCCCCCCCCCCGCCCCCAACCCCCTGCCCGTACAGGGGGCGCTCAGAGCTTCCGGGCGATCATCAAGCTAGGCCCGCCCATGTAAAATGGCGGAAGGCACCGATCGGGGGCGCCAATCGGGTTCGTGCCCTCCCCCGCCCACCCCCACACAACACCCCCAACTAGGGGTGGGGGGAGACACAATTTTTCCCTAAAAGCCTAATGATGACCATGAAGCCATTGCTGATTGTTGTAAACAAAAAACCCATCTGGTTCACTAATGCCCTTTAAGGGAAGGAAACCTGCCGTCCTTACCTGGTCTGGCCTGGCCTACATGTGACTCCAGGCCCACAGCAATGTGGTTGACTCTTAAAAAAATGAATAAGGGCAATTAGGGATGGGCAATAAATGCCACTTTCGACGCTGAAAAATAAAAACACGGCGACCAGGGAAGCTCTCCAGCTCTTTGCCCCCTTTTGCCCATCCCCAATTGCCCTTATTCAGTGGGCTCATTTTTTTAAGAGTCAACCACATCGCTGTGGGTCTGGAGTCACATGTAGGCCCGGCCAGACCGGGTAAGGACGGCATTGGAAGGATTTACAGGTTGATACTCAATCCCTTCGGCCACATTACAAACAATGCACTTTCCTTGGCCAGAGGTCCTGGGGTGGGATTTGAACCTGGAGATTCTGACTCAAAGGCAGGGACACTGGCCACAGGACCTCCATCAAAGAGATTGTACAGCCAATGAGCTAGTTTTGCAGTGTTGTCACTGTTGTAATGTAGAAATCTGAAGAAACTGAACCCTCTCCAGCTGCAGACTAGCCACAAGGCTATGGGCCAAGTGCTGGTAAATGGGATTAGGTAGGTAGGTCAGGTGTTTCTCATGTGTTGATGCAGACTCGATGGGCTGAAGGGCCTCTTCTGCACTGTGATTCTGTGAATATTTCTCAGCTCTATAGTTTCCATTCAGACCCGTCACATTCCTCTCTCCTTGTCCTTCCTTCAGGCCTTTGTTTTTCCCCTTATGTTACATGATACATCTTCAGGGCACGTCTGAAAATGAAAGAAAGGGACAGGAAACATGGAGGCCGGGGAGGGGTGGGGGTTTGAGGGAGAGAAGAGGGAGAGAGGGAGGTGAAAAAGAGCAGCGATAGGGAGATGGATGGAGAGAAACAAAGAAAAGGAGAGAGGGGGTGAGAAGGGAGAGAGGGAAGGAAAGATTGGAGGGGGCAATATAGAAAAGGAGAGGATGAAAAGGAAGGGAGAGAGGAAGGCAAAGAGAGGAGAAGGGAGGGAGGGAGAGAGAGAGAGAGAAGAAGACCAGGAGGACGGAGGGGGAGACAGAGAGAGAGATCAAGATTAGGGAAGGAAGGAGAGGGAAATAAAAAGACCAGGAAGGAGGGAGAGAGAGAGAGAACAAGACTAAGAAGGGAGGAGAGAGAGAGAGAGAACAAGACTAGGAAGGGAGGAGAGAGAGAGAGAGAGAGAGAACAAGACCAGGAAGGGAGGAGAGAGAGAGAAATAAAGACCAGAAAGGAGGGAGGGATAGAGAGAGACAGAGAAACAGAGAGAGTGAGAGAAAGGACAAGACCAGGAAGAAGGGAGAGCACAAGAGAGAGAGCGAGACAACAAGGCCAGGGAAGGAGGGAGAGAGAGAGAAAGAGAAAAAGAGACCCAGAGAGAGAGAGAGAGGCTCAGAGAGAGAAGGAGAGAGAGAGAGAGAGAGAGAACAAGACTAGGAAGGGAGGAGAGAGAGAGAGAGAGAGAGAACAAGACTAGGAAGGGAGGAGAGAGAGAGAGAGAGAGAGAGAAAACAAGACTAGGAAGGGAGGAGAGAGAGAGAGAGAGAAAACAAGACTAGGAAGGGAGGAGAGAGAGAGAGAGAGAGAACAAGACCAGGAAGGGAGGAGAGAGAGAGAGAGAGAGAGAGAACAAGACCAGGAAGGGAGGAGATAGAGAGAAAAAAAGACCAGAAAGGAGGGAGGGATAGAGAGAGTCAGAGAAACAGAGAGAGTGAGAGAGAGGACAAGACCAGGAAGAAGGGAGAGCACAAGAGAGAGAGCGAGACAACAAGGCCAGGGAAGGAGGGAGAGAGAGAGAAAGAGAAAAAGAGACCCAGAGAGAGAGAGAGGCTCAGAGAGAGGAGAGAGAAAGAGAGAGAGAGAGAACAAGACCATGGAAGGAGGGAGAGAGAGGGAGAGAGAAAGACCAGCAAGAGAAAGAAACAAAGAAAGGAGAAGGGTAGAGAGCATGAGGTGGAGGGGACGGGCAGAGAGACAGAGGAGAGAAACAAAGAACAAAGAGAGAGGGGGAGAGGGATAAGAGAGGTAAATGAAGATAAAGACGGGGAAGAGAGGAGAGAGAGAAAGAGGAGAAACAATGGGGGAGAAAGCCAGACAGACAGAGAAAATAAATGAGGGCAGCTATGGGAGAAGAATGGAAATATGTGCCATTTTTCATCACAATCCAGGAATAACAAACTGATGGAAACACCTTATTAAACTTTAATGTTCGATAACTGTACATTTCATACGTGATATAAAACAGGTTTAAGGAATAATCCCCCCCAAAGAATCCATTTAAGAGAGTGTTTTGCCAGTACCTTGCCTTACTACAAACGACTCATACGCTCACAGTAATCTGTGAGGTCAATTGGAATTGAAAATCAGTATTTTTTTAAAATCTGCTTCATCCAACAGGAATATTCAGGGAAGGAACTGATTAAAGTGTGATATTTGTTCAAATAATTGACAAGGAAATGCGTTGCTCTCCAGAGCTCTGAGTCCCAGGTTTAGGATCACTATCGACACTGAGGGTGCATATTGCAGACCCTGTCACAGCCAGGCTGAAACATATAGATAGGTTCGCCCCCACAGAACTGAAGGGACATTGCTCCTTGTGTTCACACTCTGTTCCTTTCTGCATTGGGACTGAGCGCAAGGACAGGGCAACCCCCAGGGGCCTCATTACATGACCCAGGGGATGTCAAGGATCCAACCCCAACTGTGAGTCAAGGAATCATATGGCACAGAAGGAGGCCATTCGGCCCACCCTGCTTGTGCTGGCTCTTTGAAAGAGTTATCCAATCCTGCCCCGGCTCTTTTACCCCTGAAAACGTCCCCCTCCCTTCAAGTATTTATCCGATTCCCCCCCTTTTTGAAAGTTCCTGTTGAATCTGCTTCCACCGCCCTTTCAGGCAGCGCCTTCCAGATCACAACGACTCGCTGTGTCAATAAAAAATTGCCTTTTTGGGAGGGATGGAAGGCTGAAGGTGGGGCGTAGAGGCACGAGGAGTGTAGATCTCCGACATATCCACCAGCAGTGAGACGGGGATCGCTGATCGATTGTGCTTTATAGCAAACGCCCAAGCCCTGCTCAATTCAAAATTTGGGTGCTTTCAAGAAGGAGGTGCTCGGACATTGAAATCTAACCCGTTCACACCCCCCCCACCCCCCCAACCCAACCTCCACCTCCCCGACAAAATGTGTTGAGGTCCAGGGGAAAGAATGAGCCGGGGTCAGCAAGGGTACACTTTACAAATCCCTGGTTAGGGCTCAGCTGGAGTATTGAGTCCAATTCCGGGCCCCCGCACTTTAGGGAGGATGTCAAGGGCCTCGGAGAGGGTGCGGAGGGAGATTTACCCCGAATGGGACCAGAGATGAGGGACTTCAGTTCATGTGGAGAGGCTGGAGAAGCTGGGATTGTTCTCCTTAGAGCGGAGAAGGTTAAGGGGGAGATTGAATCAAATGGTTCAAAATCAGGAAGGGGGTTTGGACAGAGTAAATAAGGAGAAACTGTTTCCACTGGGCAGGAGGGTCAGTAACCAGAGGGGACACAGATTGAAGAGAATCGGGAAAAGAACCAGAGAGGGAGAGGAGGAGAATTTGTTTTTTATTTACACAGCGAGTTGTTGTGATCTGGAAGGCGCTGCCTGAAAGGGCGGTGGAAGCAGATTCAATAGGAACTTTCAAAAGGGGGGGAATCGGATAAATACTTGAAGGGGAAACATTTGCTGGGATATGGGGGAGAAAGAGAGGGTGGGGGCGGGGAGTGGGGACTAATTGGATTGATCTTTCAAAGAGCCAGCACCGGCAGGATGGGCCGAATGGCCTCCTCCTGTGTATATCATTCCATTTCAGTATTATCACACCTGTAATTGAAACGAATACAGTTTTAAATAAATAATTGGATGCAAAAGTTAAAACCTGGATATTTTTCAATTGATATGACATGAAGGTGAATGATAGAAATAAATAACCAGAGCCAGGTTAATTATACAAAATAGATCAGGGGCTCACCACGTATATAAAAATAAAGGACTTCTGTTTTAAAAAATCAACACAGTTAATCAAATTTTACAAAATATATATTAAAATAGTTAATTTTTAAAATACATATAGGGCAGCCAGGGCTGGAATTGCAAAGGGAAATTCAGAAAGATTTTAAATGTTGCAATTTATGACCCCACTCTCCTCTCCAGTTCAGAGATTAAAGGAGGAGGCCATTCAGCCCCTCAAACCTGTTACACAGGAACAGGAGGAGGCCATTCAGCCCCTCGAGCCTGTGCCCAGGAACAGTGGAAGGCCATTCAGCCCCTCAAACCCGTTACACAAGAACAGGAAGAGGCCGTTCAGCCTCTCGAACATGCTATACATGAACAGGAAGAGCACATTCAGCCCCTCGAACATGTCACACAGGAACAGGAGGAGCCCATTCAGGTCCTCGAACCTGTTACATAGGAACAGGAGGAGGCCATTCAGCCCTTCAAGTCTGTTACAAAAAAAACAGGAGAAGGTCTTTCAGCCCCTTGATCATGTTATACAGCTATAGGAGGAGGCCATTCAGCCCCTCAAACCAGTTACACAGGAAGAGGAGGAGGCCATTCAGCCCCTCAAACGTGTTACACAGGAACAGGAGGAGGCCATTCAGGTCCTCGAACCTATAAGACCATAAGAGATAGGAGCAGACGTAGGCCATTTGGCCCATCGAGTCTGCTCCGCCATTCAATGAGATCATGGCTGATTTGATAATTCCCCTCCACTTTCCTGCCTTTTCCCCCATAACCCTTGATTCCCTTACTGATTAAAAATCTGTCTATCTCCACCTTGAATATATTTAACGACCCAGTTTCTACAGCCCTCTGCAGTAAATAATTCCACAGATTAACTACCCTCTGAGAGAAGAAACTTCTCTTCATCTCTGTTTTACTCTGAGATTATGCCCTTTGGTCCTAGACTCTCCCACAAGGAGAAACAACCTCTCAGCATCTACCCTGTCAAGCCCCCTGAGAATCTTATATGTTTCAATAACATTGCCTCTCATTCTTCTAAACTCCAATGAGTACAAGCCCAACCTACTCAACCTCTCCTCATAAGAAAATCCCTCCATACCCGGGGTCAACCTAGTGAACCTTCTCTGGACTGCCTCCAATGCCAGTATATCTTTCTTTAGATAAGGGGACCAAAACTGTTCACAGTATTCTAGGTGTGGTCTAACTAGTGCCTTGCATAGTTTTAGCAAGACTTCCCTATTTTTATGCTCCATTCCTTTGAAATAAAGGCCAACATTCCATTTGCCTTCCCTATTACCTGTTGAACTTGTATGTTAGCTTTTTGGGATTCATCAAGGATGAATGCACAAGGACGCCCAAATCCCTCTGTGCTGCAGCCTTCTGCAGTCCTTCTCCATTTAAATAATATTCAGCTCCTCTATTCTTCCTGCCAAATTGCATAACCTCACATTTTCCCACATTATATTACATCTGTCACTTTTTGACCCACTCACTTAACCTGTCTATATCCCTCTGTAGACTCCTTGTGTCATCCTCACCACTTGCCTTCCCACCTATTTTTGTATCATCCGCAAATTTGGCGATAGTACATTCACTTCCCTCATCTGAGTCATTAATATATATTGTAAATGATTGTGGCCCCAGCACTGATCCCTGTGGCACTCCACTAGTTACAGGTTGCCATCCTGAAAATGCCCTCCTTATTCCAACTCTCTGTCTTCTATTAGTTAGCCAATCCTCTATCTATGTTAATATACTACCCCCAACACCATGGGCTCTTATTATTAAGTAGCCTTATGTGCGGTACCTTAACAAGTGCCTTTTGGAAATCCAAATATATCACATCTACTGGTTCCCCTTTATCTATCCTGCTTGTCACCTCCTCAAAGAATTCTAATAAATTTGTCAGGTATGATTTCCCCTTCATGAGGCCGTGCTGACTCTGTTTGACTGGATTATGTAATTCTAAATGCTCTGCTATTACATCCTTTATAATAGACTCCAACATTTTCCCAGTGACAGATGTTAAGCTAACTGGCCTATAGTTACCTGTTTCTTGTCCCCCTCCCTTTTTGAATAAGGGTGTTACATTGGCAGTTTTCCAATCCTCTGTGAGTTTTCCAGAATCTAAGGATTCTTGGAAGATTACTACCAGTGCATCCACTATCTCTGTAGCTACTTCCTTTAATATCCTGGGATGCAACCCATCAGATCCAGGGGACTTATCAGGCCTTAGCCCCCTTAGTTTCCCTAGTACTTTTTCTTTAGTGATAGTTATTGTATTTATTTCCTCCCCCTCTTTTGCCCCTTGATTATTTAGTATTTTTGGAATGCTATTAGTGTCTTCTACTATGAGGACTGAAGCAAAGTATTTATTCAACTCCTCTGCCATTTCCTGGTTCCCCATTATTATTTCCCCAGCCTCATTCTGTAAGGGGCCTATGTTCATTTTGGTCTCTCTCTTCCTTTTTATATAGTTAAAGAAGCTCTTACTGTCCGATTTTATATTACTTGTTAGTTTACCCTCAAAGTTTATTTTCTCCCTCTTTATTTTTTGGTCATCTTTTGTTGGCTTTTAAAACTTTCCCAATCCTCTGGCTTACCACTAATCTTTGCCACATTGTATATCTTTTCTTTTAATTTGATACTGCCCTTAACTTCTTTGGTAAACTATGGTTGGTCTATCCCCTTCCTTGAATCCTTCTTCCTCACTGGGATATAGCTTTGTTGTGAGTCATGAACTATTTTCTTAAATGTCTGCCATTGTTTATCAACTGTTTTTTCTGCTAAAATCCTATCCCAGTCCACTCCAGCCAGGTCTGCCCTCATTCCTTCGTAATTACCCTTATTTAAGTTTAGCACAGTTGTTTCTGACCCAGGTTTCTCACTCTCAAACTGAATGCTAAATTCTACCATATTATGGTCACTGTTTCCTAGGGTATCTTTTACTCTGAGATTATTTATTAAACCTGCCTCATTACACATTACCAAATCCAAAATATCCTGATCCCTGGTTGGATCTACAACATATTGTTCTAGGAAGCTGCCCTGAATACACTGTATGAATTCTTGCTTGTGGATATCTCTGCCAATTTGATTTTCCCAATCTACATGAAGATTAAAGTCACCCATGATTAATGTGCTGCCTTTTTTACATGGCCTCATTATCTGAGTTATTCTCTGTCCTACAGTATAACTACTGTTCGGGGGCCTGCAGACTACTCCCACCAGTGCCTTCTTCCCCATGTTATTTCTCACCTCCACTCATATGGATTCTACACCTTCCGATCAAAGGTCCTTTCTTGCTGTCATACTTATTCCATCTCGTACTAACAAAGCTACCCCACCACCCTTTCCTTCCTGCCTGTCCTTTCGAAAAGTCACATACTCCTGAATATTTAGTTCCCAGCTTTGATCTCCTTGTAACCACGTCTCCGCAATGGCTATAAGATCATACTCATTAACCTCTATGTGCGCCGTTGATTCATTTATTTTGTTCAGAATACTATGTGCATTTAAGTAAAGAGCAATTAATTTTGCCTTTTTATCACTTTTCCCCCTTTGACCCTATTTGCTGCTGTTTTATTTATGCTTTGTACACTCTGTCCCTGCCTGTCACGCTCTGGGAATCATTACCTAAACAGCTGCCCGGCAAGGCTGCCATACCCTTTTGCTTTGTAAACCTATGTATCCTCTCTCCAGAACCAACCCCCCTCTATTTAGTTTAAAGCCCTCTCTACAGCCCTAGTTATTCGGTTCACCAGGACCACTGGTCCCAGCACGGTTCAAGTGAAGCCCGTCCCAGCGGAACAGCTCCCTTCTACCCCAGTACCAGTGCCCCATGAACTGAAACCCATTCCTCCCACACCAATCTTCGAGCCACGCATTTAACTCCTTGACTTTATTTGCCCTATGCCAGTTTGCCCGTGGCTCAGGTAGTAATCCCAAAGATTATTACCTTGGAGGTTCTGCTTTCTAATTTAGCTCCTAACTGTTCAAATTCTTTCATCAGAACCTCCTTTCTAGTCCTATCAATGTCGTTGGTAACAACGTAGACAACGACAACCAGATCCCTCCCCTCCCACTCCAAGTTCCTCCCCAGCCTTGGGAGATGTCCTTAACCCTGGCACTGGACAGGCAACACAGCCTTCGGGACTCACGTTCACGGCTGCAGGGAACAGTATCTATCCCCCTAATTATACTGTCCCCTACCACTACTACGTTCCTATTTCCTCCCCCCACTTGAATGGCTCCCTGTACCACGGTGCCATGGTAAGTTCACTCGTTCCCCCCTGCAGTCCCTGCTCTCGGACAGGAGGAGGCCGTTCAGCCCTTCGAGTCTGTTACACAAAAACAGGAGGAGGTCTTTCAGCCCCTTGAATATGTTACGCAGATACAGGAGGAGGAGGCCATACAGCTCCTCAAGCCTGTTACATAGGAAAAGAAGGAGGCCATTCGCCATCCTTCCCAGTTCAGACTGAAGGCTGAGCGTGGGCGGAGATTCACACCCGGGCCTAACTCCATTGCCCCCAAGGCCGGTGGCTGTTTGAGGGGGATTGGGTCATTGTAAATTAGCGCTTGGTGATAACAGAGATGACCACTGGGGCTGCGAGTTACCTACACTGGTGGCTGGCTAGAGAGATTCCACATTTGGGGTGTTCCCTGATTGGATGTCTTAGTTGTAATCCCATGTCCTTATTGCAGGAAGAGGTTTTGCATAGGCCTTGGGCTGTCAATGAATCCAGGCTGTCCTCAGGTTATGGACCGTGCTCTCTGTCTCCAAGCCGGCTATTGGCCTCTTGCTCCCTCTCGGATCTGCTGAGGCAGTGTTTCCAGAGGTGCAGGAAGGCTCCCAGTACGCCACCCAAGACACTGAGGCCCATTAGGGTCGGGTTGGGGGGGTGGGTGGCGTTGTCAACATAACCAGGCCTGGTCCCTTTCCTTCACACAAGATGCAAAGGGTGATGATCAGCAGCAGGGACCCAAGCCCGTTTTTCCTTCTCTATGGTACCAGGTATGGGGAGAGGACTGGCGAATTTCACGGCCATACTGCCATTGGGCTCTAGATATCTTTTCACCATTAAGCGCCCTCGCTGTGACCTTGCTGGAGATGGGTAGTTAATGTCTCACAGGCTAGTGACGATCCAGCGATGACCCAGGGTGAAGGGTCAACACTGAGCCACCCATTGGACAAGGTGAGAGGTCAACACTGATCAGCCCCACACAACAGGGTGAGAGGTCAACACTGACCAGCCTCACTGGACAAAGCAAGAGGTCAACGCGGAGCAGCCCACAGGACAGGGTGGGAGGTCAACACTGAGCAGCCCATAGGACTGGGTGAGAGGTTAACACTGACCAGCCCCACTGGACAAAGCAACAGGTCAACACTGAGCAGCCCCACAGGACAGGGTAAGAGGTCAAAACTGAGTATCCCACAGGACAGGATGAGAGGTCAACATGACCAGCCCACAGGACAGGGTGAGAGGTCAACATGACCAGCCCACAGGACAAGGTGAGAGGTCAACATGACCAGCCCACAGGACAGGGTGAGAGGTCAACCTGATCAGCCCCAAAGGACAGGGTGAGAGGTCAACACTGTGCAGCCCCTCAGGACAGGGTGAGAGGTCAACACTGAGCAGCCCCACCGGACAAGGTGAGAGGTCAACACTGAGCAGCCCCACAGGACAGAGTGAGAGGTCAACATGACCAGCCCACAGGACAAGGTGAGAGGTCAACACTGAGCATCCCCACAGGACAGGGTGAGAGGTCAACATGACCAGCCCACAGGACAGGGTGAGAGGTCAACACTGAGCAGCCCCACCGGACAGGATGAGGTCAACACTGAGCAGCCCCTCAGAACCGGGTGAGAGGTCAACATGACCAGCCCACAGGACAGGGTGAGAGGTCAACACTGTGCAGCTCCACAGCACAGGGTGAGAGGTCAACACTGTGCAGCCCCTCAGGACAGAGTGAGAGGTCAACCCTGTGCAGCCCCTCAGGACAGAGTGAGAGGTCAACACTGTGCAGCTCCTCAGGACAGGGTGAGAGGTCAACACTGTGCAGCTCCTCAGGACAGGGTGAGAGGTCAACACTGTGCAGCTCCTCAGGACAGGGTGAGAGGTCAACACTGTGCAGCTCCTCAGGACAGGGTGAGAGGTCAACACTGTGCAGCTCCTCAGGACAGGGTGAGAGGTCAACACTGTGCAGCTCCTCAGGACAGGGTGAGAGGTCAACACTGTGCAGCTCCTCAGGACAGGGTGAGAGGTCAACACTGTGCAGCTCCTCAGGACAGGGTGAGAGGTCAACACTGTGCAGCTCCTCAGGACAGGGTGAGAGGTCAACACTGTGCAGCTCCTCAGGACAGGGTGAGAGGTTAACCTTTGCAGCCAACAGGACAGAGTGAGAGGTCAACCCTGTGCAGCCCCTCAGGACAGGGTGAGAGGTCAACACTGAGCAGCCCCTCAGGACAGGGTGAGAGGTTAACTTTTGCAGCCCACAGGAGAGGACAAGTGGTTAACACTGAATGTGAGGCCTGAGAGAGGCCGACATGCTTGCAACAGCCTTGAGAGTGTATTGGGAAAGGAATTGCAACATGATGGGGAACGATGAATATGGTGACTTCCTGAGACAGGAAGTGTGAATGTCTGTGACACCAGCAGCATTCCGAACTTTGGGAAAAATGCAGCAACAGCCACAACCTGTGGAAAAATTGGACCTCACATGACTTTGCACATTTTTGATTTCCACTTTCTCTTCCACTTTGGACCTTCCTGATCATTCCCATTGGTGGAACTCCCAGACTTCTGTGATCCTGATGCCACACTGAAATGTAAAAGGAGAGGTAAGAATCCTGAGACCAAGTCCTCTCACCCTCTCTAAAACTTGCCCTTCAAAATGGTGATAAGTCTGGGAAAGGAAAACCTTAAATAGTTTCCCTGACACTGCCCCCATCAAACACTCCCAGGGCAGGTACAGCACGGGGTTATAGACAGGGTAAAGCTCCCTCTACACTGTCCCCATCAAACACTCCCAGGGCAGGTACAGCACGGGGTTAGATACAGAGTAAAGCTCCCTCTACACTGTCCCCATCAAACACTCCCAGGACAGGGACAGCGCGGGGTTAGATACAGAGTAAAGCTCTCTCTACACTGTCCCCATCAAACACTCTCAGGACAGGTACAGCACGGGGCTAGACACAGAGTAAAGTTCCCTCTACACTGTCACCATCAGACACTCCCAGGACAGGTACAGCACGGGGTTAGACACAGAGTAAAGTTCCCTCTACACTGTCACCATCAGACACTCCCAGGACAGGTACAGCACGGGGTTAGACACAGAGTAAAGCTCCCTCTACACTGATGAAGCAGGCATTTAGAGATTATCATTCGCCATGTTAGCCACAGGTTAGCATCCCCAGGTTACTGCATCATTGAATCAGTGTGGATTCTGTACTCAGAGATGGGAATTGGAATGCAAAACACCGCTCTCGGCCAATCCAACCCGACATTCGAGAACACCGAAGCAAAGTGCCAAAAAACTCACTCAGCTCCAACAGGCAGGAGGAATGTGCAGACCTACCCTTTCTCCGCAGCCAGCGTTTGTCCCGCATGGAACATTTCATATAAATGGTCACCTACATCAGAGAGAGAGAGAGAGAGAGAGAGAGAATCAGAGAGAGTGTGGGGGTCAGACAAAAAGAGAGAAACACTTGCATTTCTATAGCACCTTTCTCAACGTCGCAAAGCACTTTATACAGCCAGCCCTGTCGTTTTGAAGTGTAGCCACTGACAGAGGAAGGTAAGAACAGGGGTAGGCCATTCAGCCTTTCGAGCCTGTTCCCCCATTCAGTACGATCATGGTTAATCTGAGACCTAACCTACATCTACTCTCCTTTGCCCCATATCCCTTCATACCTTTGGTTGACAAAAATCTATCACAGATTTAAAGGTAACAATTGATCTCGTTGTGTGCAGAAGGTAGTTCCAAATTCCTATCACCCTTTGCGTGTCAAGGTGGCTCCTAAATTAATTCCTGAAAGATTCTCATTTTTAGACTATGTTTAGACAAGCATCCTACAGAAATGGTTTCTCTCTAACCACCCTATCTGTTCCCCTTACATCTTGAAAACTTTGATCAGTTCATACGAATTAGGAGCAGGATTAGGCCATTCGGCCCCTCAAGCCTGCTCCGCCATTCAATAAGCTCCTGGCCGATTTGATTTCTTTTATATATTCGTTCATGGGATGTGGGTGTCGCTGGGCTGGGCCCAGTATTTATTGCCCATCCCTAATTGCCCCCTTGAAAAGGTGGGGGTGAGCTGCCTTCTTGAACCTCTGCAGTCCCTGTGGTGTAGGTGCACCCACCGTGCTGTTAGGGAGGGAGTTCCAGGATTTGGACCCAGCGACAGTGAAGGAACGGCCGATATATTTCCAAGTCAGGATGGTGAGTGGCTTGGAGGGGAACTTGCAGGCGGTGGTGTTTTCAACAGCATACAGCCCCTTTCCTTCTATGTGGTGGAGGTCGTGGGTTTGGAAGCTGCTGTCGAAGGAGCTTTGTCTGCCTCATGGTGTCTCTGGATGCAAGGAAAAGTTCTCGATCTATTCTTCTGGTAATGTCGAGAGTCCAGTCCTTCAGCACTCACTGTACTGTGCTTGGGAAAACAGTAGCTTCCTATAACAGTGCTTTGGGCATCTGACTTATCCAGGGTGATCCTGGTCTCTGCAATACTTACTCCTCTCTGTGGCCTTTAGGGTCTCGAGTGGCGGGTCATTCAGATACATGGGGTCCGGTTGTAGATAGGTGTTGTTTAAGTTCCTGGGAGGAAAGTAAGACACTATCAGAAACTGTACCTGTTTCACGTCGTGTACCTGACCTCTTCCGAAATGGCCTACATTTTGTAGTCACTGCCCCGGTTACCGGCCATTCCTACATCGACGGTCAACAGGACATTTAACTGGGACAGGGCTAGAAAATAAGAAAACTTGCATTTCTCTAGCGCCGATCACCGCCTCGGGACATCTTCACAGCCAATGAAGTGCGGTTCCTATTGTAAGGTTGGAAACACGATAGCCAACTTGCGCACAGCAAGATCCCACGGAGAGCAATGTGATGAAGACCCAGATCATCTATTCTTTTGGCGATGCTGGCTGAGGGATAAGTATTGGACCGCAGGGCACTGGGGGGAACTCCCCCCCACTGCTCTTCTTCCACATAGTGGCCGTAGGATCTTTTACATCCACCCGTGAGGGCAGACGGGGCCTTGGTTTGAGGTCCCATCCTGAAAAACGGCACCTCCGGCAGCGCAGCACTCCCTCAGTGCCGGCACTGGGAGTGTTGACCCTGTTTTACAGGCTTGAGTGGAGTGGGACTTCTGACTCCGGGCTGAGATTGTTACTGCTCTCGGATGTATAAACCGTGGGAATGTTTTTAAAAGAATGCGCAACAATGACCTGTTGTGTTCCACAAGGTCAGTGTCGATGCTCCCCTTTCCTATTAGTGGGCTCCTTGGTAAGTGTAGTACCGGCTGTTACAGGGTGCTGGGGGTCTGGAACTCGCTGCCTGAAAGGGTAGCGGAGGCAGAAGCCCTCATTTCCTTTGAAAGGTGTCTGGATGTGCAGCTGAGGCCCTGTAACAGCTGGGGCCAAGTGCTGGAAAATGGCGTTAGGCTGGAGGGGGGAGGGCTTGTACTTCAGCTGGCACGTACATGATGGGCAGAGTGGCCTCCTTCTGTGCCATAAATCTTTCGACATTTTCCAAATGTTCTCAATACCTGAACAGGAGGTATTCCTGTGCAGGGGATGCAGGGAGTGGTAGGGTCGCCAACCCTCCAGGATTGGCCTGGAGTCTCCAGGAATGGAAGGTCAGTCTCCAGGACTCTGCTGTGCGCTGGACCCTGGAGAAAAATCATCCGGACATTAAAAAGACGGTGCTTTTTTTTGTCATTTTCCGTGGACATTTCTCTTTACCAGGTACAAAAATGTTGAAAACGAGGGGGAAAAAAAGGCTGTTTGGCTGACAGTCAAGCATCATCCAATTGGGTAATGAGTCTTTTTGCTTTCCAGTTGGCGTAGGAAGGCAACGTGTCACAAGGGTGGATGTGCTGGCCGAGTAATGGCTGGAGCGTGGGGGGCAAGTCACGCGGAGAGACCTCCAGGAATAGACTTAATCGCAGTTGGCAACCCAAGGGGGTGGCAGGGCGCGAATTGCTCCTTAGGAGAGCCAGCACCGATACAAGGGGCCGAATGGCCTTCTCCTGTCGCTGTAACGATTCTACGGGTGGAACTTTGCAGCCCCATCCCAGGAGGGGGGCGCGGGGCCATAAAATGCGGCGGGCCGTCCAAAAGCCCATTGACTTTGACGGGATGGGAAAATTGGAGGGGCCGTAAAATTCCGACCCCTGGTTCCAGGATTCCACACATCCCAGCCTCCGCTGAGTTTAGAGGGGGTGCCATAGGCTGCGGCTCAGGAGCAGATTAAGCAGTCAAGGTTCAGCCAGGGCTCCTTGACATCTCGTGATTCATAAGAGCAAAAGAAATGGGAATCGGAGTGGCCCCTCGAGCCAACTCTGACAGTCAATAAGATCGTGGCTGATCGGACTGTGGCCTTAACTCCACATTGGGATGAGGTAGGTCAGGTGTTTCTCACGTGTCGGTGCAGATTCGATGGGCCGAAGGGCCTCTTCTGCACTGTTTGATTCTGTGATTCTTTGATAACCTTTGATAACCCTTGACTCCCTTGTCAATCAAAAATCTGTCCAACTCACCCTTGAATATATTCAGTGACCCGGCCCCCAATGCTCTCTGGGGGGGAGAATTCCGCAGACTGACCACCCTCTGAGAGAAGAAATTCCTCCTCATCTCCGTCTTCCCTTATTCTGAAACTGTGCCCCCTCTTTCTAGATTCCCCCACGAGGTGGGGGAAACATCCTCCCAGCATCCACCCTGTCAAACCCCCCCTCTCAGGATCTTATATGTTTCAATAAGGTCACCTCTCATTCTTCTAAACTCCAATGGGTTCAGGGCCCAACCTTTCCTCATAAGACAAACCCCCCTTCATCCCAGGAATCAGCCCCAGTGAACCTTCTCTGAACAGCTTCCGACGCAAGTGTATCCCTCGTTAAGTAAGGAGACCAAAACTGTACACAGTACTCCAAGTGTGGTCTCACCAAGGCCCTGCAGAGTTGTAACAAGGCTTCCCTACTTTTATACTCAATTCCTCTGGGACTCGTTCTGGAATTGGTGATTGCCTGGGCCAGGGTTGAAGCCTTGATTGCGAGGATCCCCTCCACAACCCACCTCCCTCCCCACGGATTGACATTAACGCCACAACAATGCACAGACTCATATGTGAAGTAGGGTTGCCAATGCATTCCTGGAGGTTTCATCACATGACTTGCCCCCACACTCCAGCCAATAATTGGCCAACACACCCATCCTTGTGACGCATTGCCTTCCTGCGCCAATTGAAAGCTAAAAAGGCTCATTACCCAAATGGACGATGCTTGGTCGTCTGTAAAACAGCCCTTTTCCCCTTTATTTTCCAGATTTTTAGATCTGGTGAAGAGAAATGTCCAAAGAAAATGACAAAAAAAAAAAATCCCTTTTAATATCCTGATGATTTTTCTCCAGGTTGCACACAGCTGTGTCCTGGAGATTGATCTTCAATTCCTGAGACCAATACTGGAGGGTTGGCAACCCAACGTGAAGACTGACAGCTATAGACGTGCTCTGGTGTGGCTGACGGTGTGGATAGGCTCCTCCTGAGATGGAGAATCAGCCCCTTCTTGAGAGGAGGGGAGGGAAGATGGGGTTTTGAGTGGGTGGGACTGAGGAGTTACTCCAATCCACTCAATGGGCCAAAGACATTAAGGCCCATTGCAAGCGCATGAACAATGATGGAGAGGATAGCACCCTCTGCTCCATCCACATGATCACTATTCCTTTCTGCATTATGATATATATATATATACGCTCCTCATCCCACCTGGGAACATGTGTTTTCCTGAGACATGCGAAAAGCCAGGTAAAGATCCTGGCCAATTCGGAGGAGAAAGGGGAAAAAAAGCTCAGAAATTCTTCTCCAACTCTTCCCATGGTGATCAAAACTAACCCAGGAGATCAGCCTGACCATGTTACCTGTTTGCCTGAGCAGCATTGTCCTCCTGGTAATGTTGCTCGTCCTCCGTATTGACTGTAAGGTAATCCTCCTCTATCTCCTGTGTCTCAGCCCCATCGCAGTGCACGTTTTCACTGTTCTGCCTGTGTACCACAGCACTCTCCATCTCCGCTGTTTCTGAGGGGAGATAGTTTGGGACTTTTTTTCAATCTGGGTTTCCGCTCTGTCAACTTGTGGGCTGACAATTCTCATTTATTTAAAATTAATTTTGGATGTCCATGTCTATATAAATAAGAATTCTTCTGCCTACAATTTCCTAGTCACGTTTTCTTTTGTTCGTGGCCTTTGCAATGTAAACAGCTAACACTGAAATGCTTAATCAGTTATACAGGGAATTCTCTATGTAAACAGGTCACGTGACACTGCAGTGTCAGGCTGCGGCCATTAAGCAATTTTGTAGCACCACTGTATCCTGTACCACTGCATGTTCTGGCATATAATGAGCAATGCCACATCAGTACACTTACGAAAGCCTTGATTTTTTTTTTTACAGCTGTTAATTTTCTTCTAGAAAGGTCTGGAAACAGTTATGGTGAAATCGTGGTTTGATTACAGGTTCAAATCCTACCACGGGAGCTGGGGGAATTTAAATTCGCTTAACTAAATAAACTTGGAATAAAAAGCTGGTCTCACTAATGGTGGCCATCAAACTACTGGTTTGTCATAAATAAAACCCCATCTGGTTCACTGTAGGGAGGGAAATCTGCCATCTTACCCGGTCTGGCCTACACGTGACTCCAGGCCCACAGCCAGGCGGTTGACTCTTATCTGCCCCTCTGAAAGGGCCTGGTAAGCCACTCAGTTGACACCACCCCCTTCTCAAGGGGCAATTAGGGACGAGCAATAAATGCCAGCCTTGCCAGCGATGCCCACATCCCGTGAGTGAATGGATGAAAATGAGACCCTCATTTTTGTGCTCCGCGTCTTTTCTTTTAACCCGTTGTGGCCGGCATTTACCGCCAGTGTTCTAAAGGGTGGTCACTGTCGTAACGTATGAAACTCAGGCCGGGACTTTCCAGTCCCCGGGATCTACCGGTCGATGGACCTTTGGCTGGCCCGCCACATCCCCCCACCCCCCCGCGGCGGTCCGGCCACGATGGGGCCGGAGAGTCCCGGCCTCGGTCGCTGGCAATTTATGCACAGCAAGATCCCACAAACAACAATGCGTCGATGGCCGGAGACCATCTGTGTTTGGTGACGTTGACTAAGGGATGACCGTTGGCCCCCTGGGACCTGGGCAGAGCTCACCCCGCCCCCCACCCCCCCCTCCGCTTCCAGTAGTGGCCGTGGGATCCTTTGCATCCACCTCAGAGGGCAGGCAGGGCCTCTGTTCAACATCTGATCTGAAAGACAGCATCACCAACAGTGCAGCTCTCTCTCAATACTGGCACCGGGAGTGTCAGCCTTTGGCACTTAAGTCTCTGAAGTGGGGCTTAAGCCACTCAAACCCTCAGGATAAAGTTTCTGGATCCCTGTGAACAGGGCCCATTCACAAGAGCGCGGTTATAAGTTTGATTACCAGGAGTGGGCAGAGTGACTCCTGAATTGTGGCTGGCGGAGGTGAGCTCAGTGGTTTCTCCTGTGACGGCTACAGGCACAGTAGGTGCTTTGCAGTCCCTGCTGCCCTTTCTGGGACCGTGAAACGTGCTCCAGGCCCTCAACTCTATCGCTTCTCCACGTGCGGCCCTCCAGGTGGTGGGGCTGTTCCAAAATGCAAGTCGCTGAGGCGCAACCACCCCCCTCCAAGCCAAGTCCAGGTGAGAAAACAGTCTAGAACCCTCATCCCCACCACTTGCATGACGGAGTGGGATGGAATACTCCCCGCTTGCCTGGATGAGTGCAGCTCCAACAACACTCAAGAAGCTCTACACCATCCAGGGCCCGATTCATTGGACCCCATCCACCACCTTAAACATTCACTCCCTCCACCACCGACGCACAGTAGCAGCAGTGTGTGTACCATCTACAAGATGCACTGCAGCAACTCACCAAGGCTCCTTAGACATCACCTTCCAAACTCACGACCTCTACCATCTAGAAGGACGAGGGCAGCAGACACATGGGGAACACCACCACCTGGAAGTTCCCCTCCAAGCCACTCACCATCCTGACTTGGGAAATATATCGGCCGTTCCTTCACTGTCGCTGGATCCAAATCCTGGAACTCCCTCCCTAACAGCACGGTGGGTGTACCTACACCACAGGGACTGCAGCGGCTCAAGATGGTGGCTCACCACCACCTTCTCAAGGGGCAATTAGGGGTGGGCAATAAACGCTGGGCCTAGCCAGCAACGCCCACATCCTGTGAAAGAAAATATAGACAAAAAAAAGGGTGGGCTCCTCGCATGCGTGGCATAAGCACAAACTCTAACGGTTTAGTTTTATAAGCAAAATTGATGCTATCGTTCACTTGGTTGGATTGATTATGATATAAGATAAGCATGGACCAGAACTTCTGATCTCCGGAGGTACCCAGAAGATGTGCTGGGGTGGGGGGTCCCGCGGAAGTTCCCTGACAAGGACTGCACGGGAATTTTGGGGCGAAGGGAATCGAGGGATATGGGGAGAAAGCGGGGGAACAGGCTATTGAGTTGGATGATCGGCCATGATCATAATGAATGGCGGAGCAGGCTCGAAGGGCCGAATGGCCTACCCCAGCTCCTATTTACTATGTTTCTATGAATCGCCTGGGAAGTTCAACTTCAGGTGGGGAGTTACCCTGGACTGGGAGCTGTCTGATACTCCGACTTACATCGAAGACTTCGGATGGTTGTCTTAGCAGAAGAGTTACCCAGGAAAAGTTAGAAGACCTGGAACCACTTCTAACTCCTGAGTAACCGGAGTACTGACTCCTCTCACCGAGCTCGTGCCGTAAAAAGAGGGGGCCGTGGCTTCCTTTCCCCCGACTCTGATGCACTAGACTGCAGGACGCGGGAACTCACTGCGCTGCACTATTCTCGAGTCGGAAGGGCAGGCGAGAAAGGTGTGGCTGTGTTCCAGGGTAAGGAAAAAAGAGCAGAGTGGTAATTCGACTGTGATTGCCTCTCCTTGGAGGTTCTGGCCCTCTTAGTTTCTCGGCAGAATAATATTGTGATGACTTTAAAATACACATTAGAGCATCTCGTAAACATGCTCTCTTGTAGTCTTCACGTTTAGAATAGAAAAATGTCTATAATTCTGTTTCTAGCATGGATTATTAATTTACTTATGAAACTTAATTAAAAAAATTAATGTACATAAATTTAGTAATGAAAAATCAGCAAAATATTCACTTTTCTTTAATTCATTCAATGTGGGCATTGTTGGCTGGGCCCAGCATTTATTGCCCATCCCTAATTACCCCTTGAGAAGGTGGTGGTGAGTTGCCTTCTTGAGCCGCTGCAGTCCCCTGTGGTGTAGGTACACCCACCGTGCTGTTAGGGAGGGAGTTCCAGGATTTGGACCCAGCGACAGTGAAGGAACGGCCGATATATTTCCAAGTCAGGATGGTGAGTGGCTTGGAGGGGAACTTCCAGGTGGTGGTGTTCCCCATGTGTCTGCTGCCCTTGTGCGGGGCAAGTTTTTTACGCAGAGGGTAGTGAGTGTCTGGAATTCGCTGCCAGAGGAGGTGGTGGAAGCAGGTACGATAGTGGCGTTTAAGAGGCAGCTTGACAAATACATGAATAGGATGGGAATAGAGGGATACAGACCCCGGAAGTGCAAAATGTTTTAATTTGACAGGCAATATGATCGGCGCAGGCTTGGAGGGCCTGTTCCTGTGCTGTACTTTTCTTTGTTTTTTTCTTTGTTCTTATCCTTCTAGATGGTAGAGGACGTGGGTTTGGAAGGTGCTGTCGAAGGAGCCTTGCTGAGTTGCTGCAGTGCATCTTGTAGATGGTACACACACTGCTGCTACTGTGCGTCGGTGGTGGAGGGAGTGAATGTTTGTGGATGGGGTGCCAATCAAGCGGGGCTGCTTTGTCCTGGATGGTGTCGAGCTTCTTGAGTGTTGTGGGAGCTGCACTCATCCAGGCAAGTGGGGAGTATTCCATCACACTCCTGACTTGTGCCTTGTAGATGGTGGACAGGCTTTGGGGAGTCAGGAAGTGAGTTACTCGTCATAGGATTCCTAGCCTCTGACCTGTTCTTGTAGCCACAGTATTTATAAGGCCAATCCAGTTCAGGTTCTGGTCAATGATAACCTCCAGGATGTTGATAGTGGGGGATTCAGCGATGGTAATGCCATTGAACATCTAGGGGTGTTGGTTAGATTCTCTCTCATTGGAGATGGTCATTGCCTGGCACTTGTGTGGTGTGAATGTTACTTGCCACTTGTCAGCCCAAGCCTGGATATTGTCCAGGTCTTGCTGCATTTGGACAAGGACTGCTTCAGTATCTGAGAAGTCGTGAATGGTGCTGAACATTGTTCAATCATCAGCGAACACCCCCACTTCTGACCTTATGATGGAAGGAAGGTCATTGATAAAGCAGCTGAAGATGGTTGGGTCTAGGACTCTACCCTGAGGAACTCCTGCAGTGATGTCCTGGAGCTGAGGTGACTGACCTCCAACAACCACAACCATCTTCCTTTGTGCTAGGTATGACTCCAATCAGCGGAGAGTTTTCCCCCTGATTCCCACTGACTCCAGTTTTGCTCGGGCTCCTTGATGCCACACTTGGTCAAATGCTGCCTTGATGTCAAGGGCAGTCACTCTCATCTCACCTCGGGAGTTTAGCTCCTCTGTCCATGTTTGAACCAAGACTGTAATGAGGTCAGGAGCTGAGTGGCTCTGGCTGAGTGGCCCTGGCGAATTTGGCAGGACTGCAGAGCTTAGATCTGATCCATTGGTTGTGGGATCGCTTAGCTCTGTCTATCACTTGCTGCTTATGCTGTTTGGCATGCAGGTAGTCCTGTGTTATAGCTTCACCAGGTTGACACCTCATTTTTAGGTATGCCTGGTGCTGCTCCTGGCATGCCCTCCTGTACTCTTCATTGAACCAGGGTTGATCCCCTGGCTTGATGGTCATGGTAGAGTGGGGGATATGCTGGGCCATGAGGTTACAGATTGTGTTCGAGTACAATTCTGCTGCCGCTGATGGTCCACAGCGCCTCATGGATGCCCAGTCTTGAGTTGCTAGATCTGTTTGAAATCTATCCCATTTAGCACGGTGATAGTGCCACACAACACGATGGAGGGTATCTTCAGTGTGAAGGTGGGACTTTGTCTCCACAAGGACTGTGCGGTGGTCACTCCTACTGATACTGTCAGGGACAGATGCATCTGTGGCAGGCAGGTTGGTGAGGATGAGGTCAAGTACGTTTTTCCCTCTTGTTGGTTCCCTCACCACCTGCCGCAGACCCAGTCTAGCAGCTATGTCCTTTAGGACTCGGCCAGCTCGGTCAGTAGTGGTGCTACCGAGCCAATCTTGGTGATGGACATTGAAGCCCCCCACCCAGAGTACATTCTGCACCCTTGCCACCCTCAGTGCTTCCTCCAAGTGCTGTTCAACATGGAGGAGCACGGATTCCTCAGCTGAGGGAGGGCGGGACGTGGTAATCAGCAGGAGGTTTCCTTGCCCATGTTTGACCTGATGCCTTGGGACTTCATGGGGTCCAGAGTTAATGTTGATGACTCCCAGGGCAACCCCCGCCACACTCTATACCCCTGTGCTGCCACCTCTGCTGGGTCTGTCCTGCCAGTGGGACAGGACATACCCAGGGGTGGTGATGCTGGTGTCTGGGGCATTATCTGTAAGATATGATTCTGTGAGGATGACCATGTCGGGCTGTTGCTTGACTAGTCTGTGAGACAGCTCTCCCAATTCTGGCACTAGCCCCCAGATGTTAGTGAGGAGGACTTTGCAGGGTCGACAGGGCTGAGTTTGCCGTTGTCGTTTCCGGTGCCTGGGTCGATGCCGGGTGGTCTGTCCGGTTTCATTCCTTTTTTGAGACTTTGTAGCAGTTTGATACAACTGAGGGTCTCGCTCGGACATTTCAGGGGGGCAGTTAAAAGTCAACCACATGGCTGCGGATCTGAAGTCACTTGTAGGCCAGACCGGGTAAGGACGGCAGATTTCCTTCCCTAAAGGGTCATTAATGAACCAGATGGGTTTTCACAAAAATCGACAATGGTTTCATGGACATCATTGGACTTTTAATTCCAGATTTTTATTGAATTCAAATTCCATCATCTGCCGTGGTGGGATTCGAACCCGGTTCCCCAAGGCCTTACCCTGGGCCTCTGAGATTACTAGTCCAGTGACAATGTCACTGCGCCATCGCCTCCCCCTAACGTTCCCATTAATTCTGATGATTACTTTTGCAGTGGCGAGCGAAAACAAGTGGGATCGGCCTGTGTCAACAGGATCCAAGCCGGTTGGCACAGCAGAAACTAAGAGCTTTTCTTTGTTTTTTTAACTTGTTCAGTCTCTCAGCTCTCCTCCCAGTGTCCCAGCTATCCCCTATTTATATGTGCTCAAGTACTCATCACCCTGTTTCCCTTAACCATAAGACCAAGGAGCAGAAATTAGGCCATTCGGCCCATCGAGTCTGCTCCGCCATTCAATCATGGCTGATAAGTTTCTCAACCCCATTCTCCCGCCTTCTCCCTGTAAACTTTGATCCCCTTACCAATCAAGAACCTTGACAATTTAATTGACATTAATTACATTAATTATGTAATTGATAGGATATTGATACCGGTAGGTGGTCCATGGCTCCTTCACCCCGCCTGAGTGGATTGCGGAGTCAAGGTCTGAGAACCACTGCTCCCGCCTCTTCTTGCTTCACCACGCTATTCCATTGGAGGAGAACAATTTTCCAGGCCCACGGGGAAAGGGAAGTGGAGTAGGACTAATTTGCTCGCTCATTCAAAGAGCTGGGTCTTGCCTTGGAAGGAGCTCACTGGTCTGGTTGCTGGGATGAAGGGATTGTCCTGTGAGGAGAGATCGAGTAGGATTGGCCTATATTCCCCGGAATTTCGAAGAACGGGTGGTTATCTACTTGAAGCACATAAAATCCTTCGAGGGTTTGACAACGTAGATGCGGAGAGGCTGCTTCTCCCTGGCTGGAGAGTCTAGAACTAGGGAGCATCACAGTCTCAGGATAAGGGGATGGCCTTTTGGCACTAAAATGAAAATAAATGTCTTCACTTGGGGGTGATGAACCTTTGGAGAGAGCTGCGGTAGATTTTTAGTATCCAAAAATCGATAGAATACAGGAGGAATTAAGGGATATGGGGAGCCGTGGGGATGGTGGAGTTGAGGTAGAACAGCAGCCATGATGTTATTGAACAGCAGAGCAGGCATGTGGAGCCGAATGGCCTCCTCCTGTGCCTATTTCTTACGTTCTCCTGACAGGCGTGATGGGCTGAATGGCCACCCTAGAGTGCTGCATTATTCCAAAGATTCCATGAGTGTTAAAGACAAGGAGGTTTGCAAGCTGAAACCTGTAATGGGATCCATTGCGTCAAGCAGCAATTGAAACATAAAACTAAAATAATTTCAGCATCCTGCACCCACCCCCCTCCTTCACCAAACTCCCTCCCCACCACCCCACCAACCCCTTTTCGTTACCTCTGAGTCCGTTGCTGAGAGACTGCCTGGTTTCTCCAACAGAGGTGCCTGGGACTGCGGGGCCTTGTGAAGGGAATCCATTGCGGCTCTGCACTCGCTGTCGACAGGGGCGTTGCGTTCCTGGGGACTGAGGGGGGTTTGGGGGAAACCGGTTCTCCACGGGCCTGCCCAAAACAATAGGGAGAATGAGAGGCAGGAATACAGGAAGGACGATTACACAGCTTGCAAAACGTAAAGGGCAGCTTTTCGGAACTCTCACAAGCATCAGCAAATCTATTTTTTCTTTTGTCCTATGGGGGAAGAAGGTGGGGGTTGAGGGATATGGGGAGATGTGGGGGGCAGGTGCGGGTTCAGGGATATGGGGAGATGGGGTGGGGGGCAGGTGGGGGTTGAGGGATATGGGGAGATGGGGGGGGGGGCAGGTGGGGGTTGAGGGATATGGGGAGATGGGGGGTGCAGGTGGGGGTTGAGGGATATGGGGAGATGGAGGGGGCAGGTGGGGATTGAGGGATATGGGGGGAAGGTGGGTAGGTGGGGGTTGAGGGATATGGGGAGATGGGGGGGCAGGTGGTGGTTGAAGGATATGGGGGAAGGTGGGTAGTGGGGGTTGAGGGATATGGGGAGATGGGGGGGGCAGGTGGGGGTTGAGGGATATGGGGAGATGGGGTGGGGGCAGGTGGGGGTTGAGGGATATGGTGGGTAGGTGGGGGTTGAAAGATATGGGGAGATGGGGGTGCAGGTGGGGGTTGAGGGATATGGGGGGAAGGTGGGTAGGTGGGGGTTGAAGGATATGGGGAGATGGGGGTGCAGGTGGGGGTTGAGGGATATGGGGGGAAGGTGGGTAGGTGGGGGTTGAGGAATATGGGGAGATGGGGGGGCAGGTGGGGGTTGAGGGATATGGGGGGAAGGTGGGTAGGTGGGGGTTGAGGGATATGGGGAGATGGGGGTGCAGGTGGGGGTTGAGGGATATGGGGGGAAGGTGGGTAGGTGGGGGTTGAGGAATATGGGGAGATGGGGGGGCAGGTGGGTGTTGAGGGATATGGGGGGGAAGGTGGGTAGGTGGGGATTGAGGGATATGGGGAGAAGGTGGGTAGGTGGGGATTGAGGGATATGGGGAGAAAGTGGGATTGAGAGATATGGGGGGAAGGTGAGATTGAGGGATATGAGGAGAAGGTGAGATTGAAGGATATGAGGAGACGTTGGGTAGGTGTGGATTGAGGGATATAGGGAGAAGGTGGGCAGGTGGGGATTGAGGGATATGGGGAGAAAGTGGGATTGAGAGATATGGGGAGAAGGTGAGATTGAGGGATATGGGGAGAAGGTGGGTAGGTGGGGATTGAGAGATATGGGGAGAAGGTGAGATTGAAGGATATGAGGAGATGATGGGTAGGTGTGGATTGAGGGATATGGGGAGAAGGTGGGTGGTGGGGATTGAGGGATATGGGGAGAAGGTGGGTAGGTGGGGATTAAGGGATATGTGGAGAAGGTGGTTAGGTGGGGATTGAGGGATAGGGGGAGAAGGTGGGTAGGTGGGGATTGAGGGATATGGGGAGAAGGTGGGTGGTGGGGATTGAGGGATATGGGGAGAAGGTGGGTAGTGGGGATTGAGGGAAATGGGGAGAAGGTGGGTGGTTGGGATTGAGGGATATGGGGAGAAGGTGGGTGGTGGGGATTGAGGGATATGGGGAGAAGGTGGGTGGGTGGGGATTGAGGGAAATGGGGAGAAGGTGGGTGGTGGGGATTGAGGGATATGGGGAGAAGGTGGGTAGTGGGGATTGAGGGAAATGGGGAGAAGGTGGGTGGGTGGGGATTGAGGGAAATGGGGAGAAGGTGGGTGGTGGGGATTGAGGGAAATGGGGAGAATACTTTAAGAGGCTCCTTTCTTAATGGCGAATAACCAAATGGAAACACAAGTGATCTGATGATGGGTACAGCGTACTCCCTGGAGATTTGCTGATGCATTAAAAGTCACTTAAAGGATGGATTCAGCATCTGCCCCCTCTACTGGATAAAGGGCTGATAACACAATCAGAGCAGGTGAATTGGTGGCTTTGTGGTAATAGCTGGGCTAGTAAAGCAGAGGCCCAAGCTAATTCCCTGGAGGATTTTAAATTCAACAAATAAATAAATTCAACATTTTAATAAAAATCTCGAATTGAGGGCTAGTTTCGGTAACAGTGCCACGAGTTATCCAGAGCATGACAATTGGCCCCTGTACCCCTGGGTAGATGAGGACTGATCAGCTGAGGTTTTGTGTGAGCACCAAGGGATCCAGCACAGGAAGAGACCATTTGGCCCTTCCTGACTGTGCTGGCCCCTCATCCATCATGTGTGTGGGTTACAGCAAAGGATGGGATCAGAGTGGGTTTTAAGTTCTTAGAGGTGAGAGTGCTAAAGCGATTCAGTCCCACTTATGCTGCTTAATCAATAACTCACACTGTGCAAACACACACAAAATGGTCACTGTCTGGGAAGTAACTGGGATTTTGGAACGCACCCTTCCCTCCCCTCCTTCCCCATAGCGAGAGGCAGCACTGTACTTACTGAAGAATTTGTTTTCGATGGCCATTTGTATGTCCATGGGTTACGGGGACAGCAGCCCTGAGTGGGTTTGTTCGAGGGAAACTTCCAGGTAGGTATTTCTGTGAACAACACAGAACGTTAATGATTCATCACATCACAAATACAGAATGGCCAATTCAAGGCACCATTGTGTTGAGTGAGTGAAGAACCACCCTTTATAAAGCAGAGGAAAGCTCCCTCTACACTGTCCCCATCAAACACTCCCAGGACAGGTACAGCACGGGGTTAGATACAGAGTAAAGCTCCCTCTACACTGTCCCCATCAAACACTCCCAGGACAGGTACAGCACGGGGTTAGATACAGAGTAAAGCTCCCTCTACACTGTCCCCATCAAACACTCCCAGGACAGCTACAGCATGGGGTTAGATACAGAGTAAAGCTCCCTCTACACTGTCCCCATCAAACACTCCCAGGACAGATACAGCACGTGGTTAGATACAGAGTAAAGCTCCCTCTACACTGTCCCCATCAAACACTCCCAGGACAGGTACAGCACGGGGTGAGATACAGAGTAAAGCTCCCTCTACACTGTCCCCATCAAACACTCCCAGGACAGGTACAGCACGGGGTTATATACAGAGTAAAGCTCCCTCTACACTGTCCCCATCAAACACTCCCAGGACAGGTATAGCACGGGGTTATATACAGAGTAAAGCTCCCTCTACACTGTCCCCATCAAACACTCCCAGGACAGCTACAGCATGGGGTTAGATACAGATAAAAGCTTCCTCTACACTGTCCCCATCAAACACTCCCAGGACAGATACAGCACGTGGTTAGATACAGAGTAAAGCTCCCTCCATGTTGTCCCCATCAAACACTCCCAGGACAGGTACAGCACAGGGTTAGATACAGAATAAAGCTCCCTCTATACTGTCCCCATAAAATATTCCCATGCATGAGGTGTGTCAGCTTGAGTGAGTTAGATATCAGATTGGGTGAGTTGGGTGTGGGACTGGGTGAGTTGGATGTCGGACTGGGTGAGTGGGGTATCGGACTGGGTGAGTGGGATATCGGGCTGGGTGAGTTGGGTATCGGACTGGGTGAGTTGGGTATCGGGCTGGGTGAGTTGGGTATCGGACTGGGTGAGTTGGCTATCAGACTGGGTGAGTTGGGTATCGGGCTGGGTGAGTTGGGTATCGGACTGGGTGAGTGGGGTATCGGGCCGGGTGAGTTGGGTATCGGACTGGGTGAGTTGGGTATCGGACTGGGTGAGTGGGGTATCGGGCTGGGTGAGTTGGGTATCGGACTGGGTGAGTTGGGTATCGGGCTGGGTGAGTTGGGTATCGGACTGGGTGAGTTGGCTATCAGACTGGGTGAGTTGGGTATCGGCTGGGTGAGTTGGGTATCGGACTGGGTGAGTGGGATATCGGACTGGGTGAGTTGGGTATCGGGCTGGGTGAGTTGGGTATCGGGCTAGGTGAGTTGGGTATCGGACTGGGTGAGTTGGGTGTGGGACTGGGTGAGTTGGGTGTGGGACTGGGTGAGTTGGATGTCGGACTGGGTGAGTGGGGTATCGGACTGGGTGAGTTGGGTGTGGGACTGGGTGAGTTGGGTGTGGGACTGGGTGAGTTAGATGTCGGACTGGGTGAGTGGGGTATCGGACTGGGTGAGTTGGATATCGGACTGGGTGAGTTGGGTGTGGGACTGGGTGAGTTGGGTGTGGGACTGGGTGAGTTGGATGTCGGACTGGGTGAGTGGGGTATCGGACTGGGTGAGTTGGGTGTGGGACTGGGTGAGTTGGGTGTGGGACTGGGTGAGTTGGATGTCGGACTGGGTGAGTGTGGTATCGGACTGGGTGAGTTGGATATCAGACTGGGTGAGTTGGGTGTGGGACTGGGTGAGTTGGATGTCGGACTGGGTGAGTGGGGTATCGGACTGGGTGAGTTGCGTATCGGTCTGGGTGAGTTGCGTATCGGACTGGGTGAGTTGGGTGTGGGACTGGGTGAGTTGGGTGTGGGACTGGGTGAGTTGCGTATCGGACTGGGTGAGTTGCGTATCGGACTGGGTGAGTTGCGTATCGGACTGGGTGAGTGGGGTATCGGGCTGGGTGAGTGGGGTATCGGACTGGGTGAGTTGGATATCGGACTGGGTGAGTGGGGTATCGGGCTGGGTGAGTGGGGTATCGGGCTGGGTGAGTGGGGTATCGGGCTGGGTGAGTGGGGTATCGGACTGGGTGAGTGGGGTATCGGACTGGGTGAGTTGGGTGTGGGACTGGGTGAGTTGGGTGTGGGACTGGGTGAGTGGGCTATCGGACTGGGTGAGTGGGGTATCGGACTGGGTGAGTGGGGTATCGGGCTGGGTGAGTTGGGTATCGGGCTGGGTGAGTAGGGACGCTCCTATTGCAATGGATAATGACGATGAAAATGGAGAGCTGCTGGGATGATCTCAGATGGACCGCTGTTTAAATGTGTGTAAAACACTTACCAATGGCATGGCTGGAGGGATGCCCCTAGCGTGAGGCAATGCGCTGTTCAGAGACAGTTTGTACTGAATGGCATCTGCCAGTTTATTCACAATCCTTTCCTGTGCTGAGCCAGTGGGTTCCTGCAGGAAGGTCGGAGAAGGATCCGGCATTAGTTGTGGATACTTCATGTCCCTTTTGAGGTTAATCACAGTCGAGGTTCGTGCACAGGGAGATACCCTCTGGAGATCGCACTGGAGGTTGTGTGGAGTGAGCCTATTCATCATCAGTAACCCAGTTCTATTGACTCCGCATTTTAATCCTCATTCTGATCCTTTCACATCACTCACCTCATTCTGTGTCTTAGAGGGGGTGTGGCACACCTCCGACTCCTAGTCAACAGCCCACGTTACTTAATCATTGCTAAATCCCTGTTCGGTATTAAAATCCCTATCCCCCCTCCTCACTAATCTGCACTTGCTGACTACTCTCCCAATGCAAGGACCCTTATCCCTGTGCACACATATCTCTTCACGGCCTCTCTCCGTCTCCAGCTCCCCATGTGGCTCATTCGGAAGCGCTCGCTCACCGTGGAGTCACGAGGGCCGTGGGCTCACGTCCTGCTCCTGAACGCGGAAATATAAGTAGGTGCTCCCAGCGCCCGTGCTTGGGGGGAGTGCTGCGCTGTCTTTCGGGTGAGACGTTAAGCAGGGGTCCAATCTGCCGGTTAGGGTGGGATGTAGACAGTCCCGTGGCACTGTTTTGGAAAACAGCGGGCAGAGGAGGAGGAGGTGGTAGCGGGGGTGGGGGCGAGGGGGAGTTCTCCCTGGGACCCCGTGTTAATCCCTTGATCAACATCACTGGTCAAACAGATGACCTGGGTCGTTATCGCATTGCTGCTCGTGGGATCTTGCTGTGCATACATGGGCTGCAGCGTTTCCTACATTAGAACAGTGACCACGCCTCAGAAGCTGTGAAGCGCTTTGAGATGTTCGGTGGTGGTGGTGAAAGGCGGTATATAAATGTAAATCTTTATTTCTTTTGGTGCTCTTCTGGCCTCGGGCTCCTGTGGCCTCCTCACCCTACGACATCAGTGACCAGCCGTCAGTTAGACTCCGATTTACGTTGTCGGGCCTGGCTCAGTGCCTCTGAGGCGGGGCTTAACTCCAGATGGTTTTTTTTTAGATCCCATGGGGTTGTTGGAAGGGGACCGCTCCCTGGTGTCCACAGCACCTTAGAACCGTAGGAAGGTTATAGCACAGAAAGAGGCCATTCAGCCCATCGTGTCTGTGCTGGCCGAAAAAGGACATAACTGAAAACGAGCCACCCATTCTGATGATCCGAGGCCTTGCAGGTGACAGCACTTCAGGTGCTGATGCAGGTGCCTTTTACCAGGTACCAGGTTCCTTAACGCCCCCAGTCCCACCACCACCACCACCACCAAAAGCTGGCTGTTCATCCCATCGGTCTACGTAACACCAGTGACAGCACTTGGGGAGTAAACAACGCACGGGAACCCGGAGTGTGAAGCCTGGCCGACCTCACTCGTCCCCAAGGCCCGCCTGAGGCCCACCCAGTCAGTACAGGCCGGGAATGGGGGCCTGGGACCTTCCTGCTCCCTGCGGCAGGGGCAGCTCCCACCCTGCCCGCTTTTTGAGTAGGTTGTGCGGGTACCTGCGACTTGACAAGAGCGGCGAGGGCCTGCTTGTAGTAAAGGACGGCCTTTGCGGGGTCTCCCAGGCCGAACCTGGCGGCTCCGAGGCCTTCGCAGGCCTGCCACTGTCCATGAAAATCTCCTGCGTTTGGGAAAAACAGGGGAAAGAGAGTTAGATAAATTCCGGGAGAAACAGAACCCCGTGGCGGGGAAAAGAGCCAGGTCGAAGCTTGGCGGTTAACTACCAGTGGCCATCACTGGTGCATTCCCCAAGGCAATTCCACTTGCCAACCAATCAACACTGTCCTCACATGCAGTATAAATTGTTGTTTTCCTCTTATCTCGGTATTCTTTGCGAAGTGTCCTGATGAGTCCAAGACGAAAAGCTTCAACATGTCTCTTTTCTCAGCCACACTCACGTTCTGCAACACCAAACGACTATTGTCAGATATTTGTCCGTTCCCCCCGTAAGAGCTGTTTTTGATCAGACGCACTATGTCCTAGTGGCTCTGCACAGAAAGAAATCTCCTAACACAGAGTCATGGAGTCGCCAGATAAAGGCACAGAAGGCCATACGACCCATTGAGTCTATGCCAGCCCTCTGTGCAGCAATCCAGTCAGCCCCATCCCCTCATTCTATCCCCATATCCCTGCACGTTCAATCCCCTCGACTGCCTGTCCAATTTCCTTTCGAAATCATTCATCGTCTCCACTTGCACCTTCCTCGTGGGCAGCAAGTTCAACCTACAGGACATGTACTGCTCTGTCGCCCTGTACTACCTGTGTATTCTCTCTGTATACTGCTGTCTGTATACCGGCCCTGTACCCACTCCAAGGCATGCTGTTCTGCTCCTGTACTCTCCACTCTGCATTCCCATACACTGCGCACTGCTCCTGTACTCTCCACTCTGTATTCCCATACACTGCGCACTGCTCCTGTACACTCCACTCTGCATTCCCATACACTGCGCACTGCTCCTGTACTCTCCACTCTGTATTCCCATACACTGCGCACTGCTCCTGTACTCTCCACTCTGTATTCCCATACACTGCGCACTGCTCCTGTACTCTCCACTCTGTATTCCCATACACTGTGCACTGCTCCTGTACTCTCCACTCTGTATTCCCATACACTGCGCACTGCTCCTGTACTCTCCACTCTGTATTCCCATACACTGCGCACTGCTCCTGTACTCTCCACTCTGTATTCCCATACACTGCGCACTGCTCCTGTACTCTCCACTCTGTATTCCCATACACTGTGCACTGCTCCTGTACTCTCCACTCTGTATTCTCAGACACTGCGCACTGCTCCTGTACTCTCCACTCTGTATTCTCATACACTGCGCACTGCTCCTGTACTCTCCACTCTGTATTCCCATACACTGCGCACTGCTCCTGTACTCTCCACTCTGTATTCCAATACACTGTGCACTTCTCCTGAATTCTCCACTCTGTATTCTCATACACTGCGCACTGCTCCTGTACTCTCCACTCTGTATTCTCATACACTACGCACTGCTCCTGTACCCTCCACTCTGTATTCCCATACACTGCGCACTGCTCCTGTACTCTCCACTCTGTATTCCCATACACTGCGCACAGCTCCTGTATTCTCCACTCTGTATTCTCATACACTGCGCAATGCTCCTGTACCCTCCACTCTGTATTCCCATACACTGCGCACTGCTCCTGTACTCTCCACTCTGTATTCCCATACACTGCGCACTGCTCCTGTATTCTCCACTCTGTATTCCCATACACTGCGCACTGCTCCTGTACTCTCCACTCTGTATTCCCATACACTGCGCACTGCTCCTGTATTCTCCACTCTGTATTCCCATACACTGCGCACTGCTCCTGTACTCTCCACTCTGTATTCCCATACACTGCGCACTACTCCTGTACTCTCCACTCTGTGTTCCCATACACTGCGCACTGCTCCTGTACTCTCCACTCTGTATTCCCATACACTGCGCACTGCTCCTGTACTCTCCACTCTGTATGCCCAAACACTGCGCACTGCTCCTGTACTCTCCACTCTGTATTCGAATACACTGCGCACTGCACCTGTGCTCTCCACTCTATTCCCGTACACTGCGCACTGCTCCTGTACTCTCCACTCTGTATTCCCATACACGGCGAACTGCTCCTGTACTCTCCACTCTGTATTCCCATACACTGCGCACTGCTCCTGTACTCTCCACTCTGTATTCCCATACACTGCACCTGTACTCTCCACTCTGTATTCTCATACACAGCGCACTGCTCCTGTACTCGCCACTCTGTATTCCCATACACTGCGCACTGAGCCTGTACTCTCCACTCTGTATTCTCATACACTGTGCACTGCTCATGCACTCTCCATTCTGTATTCTCATACACTGCGCACTGCTCCTGTACTCTACACTCTGTATTCCCATACACTGTGCACTGCTCCTGTACTCTCCACTCTGTAATCCCATACACTGCGCACTGCTCCTGTACTCTCCACTCTGTATTGTCATACACTGCGCACTGCTCCTGTACGCTACACTCTGTATTCCCATACACTGTGTACTGCTCCTGTACTCTCCGCTCTGTATTCTCATACACTGCGCACTGCTCCTATAATCTCCACTCTGTATTCCCATACACTGTGCACTGCTCCTGTACTCTCCACTCTGTATTCTCGTACACTGCGCACTGCTCCTGTACTCTCCACTCTGTGTTCCCATACACTGCGCACTGCTCCAGTAATCTCCACTCTGTATTCCCATACACTGCGCACTTCTCCTGTATTCTCCACTCTGTATTCCCATACACTGCGCACTGCTCCTGTAGTCTCCACTCTGTATTCTCATACACTGCGCACTGCTCCTATACTCTACACTCTGTATTCCCATACACTGTGCACTGCTCCTGCACTCTCCACTCTGTACTCCCATAAAATGCGCACTGCACATGTACTCTCCACTCTGTATTCCAATACACTGCGCACTTCTCCTATATTCTCCACTCTGTATTCGCATACACTGCGCACTGCTCCTGTATTCTCCAATCTGTATTAACATACACTGCGCACTGCTCCTGTACTCCCCACTCTGTATTCTCATACACTGCGCTCTGCTCCTGTGCTCTCCACTCTGTATTCCCATTCACTGCGCAGTGCTCCTGTACTCTCCACTCTGTATTCCCATACACTGCGCACTGCTCCTGTACTCTCCACTCTGTACTCTCATGCACTGCGCACTGCTCCTGTACTCTCCACTCTGTATTCTCCTACACAGCGCCCTGCTCCTGTACTCTCCACTCTGTATTCTCATACACAGCGCCCTGCTCCTGTACTCTCCACTCTGTATTCTCATACACTGCGCACTGCTCCTGTACTCTCCACTCTGTATTCCCATACACTGTGCACTGCTCCTGTACTCTCCACTCTGTTTTCCCTTACACTGCGCACTGCTCCTTTACTCTCCACTCTGTATTCGCATACACTGCGCCCTGCTCCTGTACTCTCCACTCTGTATTCCCATACACTGCGCACTGCTCCTGTACTCTCCACTCTGTACTCTCATGCACTGCGCACTGCTCCTGTACTCTCCACTCTGTATTCTCCTACACAGCGCCCTGCTCCTGTACTCTCCACTCTGTATTCTCATACACAGCGCCCTGCTCCTGTACTCTCCACTCTGTATTCTCATACACTGCGCACTGCTCCTGTACTCTCCACTCTGTATTCCCATACACTGTGCACTGCTCCTGTACTCTCCACTCTGTTTTCCCTTACACTGCGCACTGCTCCTTTACTCTCCACTCTGTATTCGCATACACTGCGCACTGCTCCTGTACTCTCCACTCTGTATTCCCATACACTGCGCACTGCTCCTGTACACTCCACTCTGTATTCCCATATACTGCGCACTGCTCCTGTACTCTCCACTTAGTATTCTCATACACTGCGCACTGCTCCTATACTCTCCACTCTGTATTCCCATACTCGGCGCACTGCTCCTGTACTCTCCACTCTGTATTCGCATACACTGCGCACTGATCCTGTACTCTCCACTCTCTATTCCCATACACTGCGCACTTCTCCTGTATTCTCCAGTCTGTATTCCCATACACTGCACACTGCTGCTGTACTCTCCACTCAGTATTCTCATACACTGCGCACTGCTCCTATACTCTCCACTCTGTATTCCCATACACTGCGCACTGCACCTGTACTCTCCACTCTGTATTCCCATACACTGCGCACTGCTCCTGTACTCTCCACTCTGTATTCCCATACACTGCGCACTGCTCCTGAACTCTCCGCTCTGTATTCTCATACACTGCGCACTGCTCCTGCACACTCCACTCTGTATTCTCATACACTGCGCACTGCTCCTGTACTCTCCACTCTGTATTCTCATACAGTGTGCACTGCTCCTGTACTCTCCACTCTGTATTCTCATACACTGAGCACTGCTCCTGTACTCTCCACTCTGTAATCCCATACACTGCGCACTGCTCCTGTACTCTCCACTCTGTATTCCCATACACTGCGCACTGCTCCTGTACTCTCCACTCTGTATTTCCATACACTGCGCACGGCTCCCGTACTCTCCACTCTGTATTCCCATACACTGTGCACTGCTCCTGTACTCTCCACTCTGTATTCCCATACACTGCGCACTTCTCCTGTACTCTCCACTCTGTATTCTCATACACTGCACACTGCTCCTATACTCTCTACTCTGTATTCCCATACACTGTGCACTGCTCCTGTAGTCTCCCCTCTGTACTCCCATAAAATGCGCACTGCTCCTGTACTCTCCACTCTGTATTCCCATACACTGCGCACTGCTCCTGTACTCTCCACTCTGTATTTCCATACACTGCGCACGGCTCCTGTACTCTCCACTCTGTATTCCCATACACTGTGCACTGCTCCTGTACTCTCCACTCTGTATTCCCATACACTGCGCACTGCTCCTGTACTCTCCACTCTGTATTCTCATACACTGCGCACTGCTCCTGTACTCTCCACTCTGTATTCTCATACACTGCGCACGGCTCCTGTACTCCCCACTCTGTATTCTCATACACTGCGCTCTGCTCCTGTGCTCTCCACTCTGTATTCCCATTCACTGCGCACTGCTCCTGTACTCTCCACTCTGTATTCTCATACACTGCGCACTGCTCCTGTACTCTCCACTCTGTATTCCCATACACTGCGCACTGCTCCCTTACTCTCAACTCTGTATTCCCATACACTGCGCACTGCTCCTGTACTCTCCACTCATTATTCTCATACACTGCGCACTGCTCCTGTACGCTCCACTCTGTGTTCCCATACACTGCGCACTGCTCCTGTACTCTCCACTCGGTATACCCATACACTGTGCACTGCTCCTGTACTCTCCACTCTGTATTCCCATACACTGCGCACTGCTCCTGTACTCTCCACTCTGCATTCCCATACACTGCGCACTGCTCCTGTACTCTCCACTCTGTATTCCCATACACTGCGCACTGCTCATGTACTCTCCACTCTGTATTCCCATACACTGCTCACTGCTCCTGTACTCTCCACTCTGTATTCCCATACACTGTGCACTGCTCCTGTACTCTCCACTCTGTATTCTCAGACACTGCGCACTGCTCCTGTACTCTCCACTCTGTATTCTCATACACTGCGCACTGCTCCTGTACTCTCCACTCTGTATTCCCATACACTGCGCACTGCTCCTGTACTCTCCACTCTGTATTCCCATACACTGCGCACTGCTCCTGTACTCTCCACTCTGTATTTCCATACACTGCGCACGGCTCCTGTACTCTCCACTCTGTATTCCCATACACTGTGCACTGCTCCTGTACTCTCCACTCTGTATTCCCATACACTGCGCACTTCTCCTGTACTCTCCACTCTGTATTCTCATACACTGCACACTGCTCCTATACTCTCCACTCTGTATTCCCATACACTGTGCACTGCTCCTGTAGTCTCCCCTCTGTACTCCCATAAAATGCGCACTGCTCCTGTACTCTCCACTCTGTATTCCCATACACAGCGCACTTCTCCTGTATTCTCCACTCTGTATTCCCATACACTGCGCACTGCTCCTGTATTCTCCAATCTGTATTACCATACACTGCGCACGGCTCCTGTACTCCCCACTCTGTATTCTCATACACTGCGCTCTGCTCCTGTGCTCTCCACTCTGTATTCCCATACACTGCGCACTGCTCCTGTACTCTCCACTCTGTATTCCCATATACTGCGCACTTCTCCTGTACTCTCCACTCTGTATTCCCATTCACTGCGCACTGCTCCTGTACTCTCCACTCTGTATTCTCATACACTGCGCACTGCTCCTGTACTCTCCACTCTGTATTCCCATACACTGCGCACTGCTCCCTTACTCTCAACTCTGTATTCCCATACACTGCGCACTGCTCCTGTACTCTCCACTCATTATTCTCATACACTGCGCACTGCTCCTGTACGCTCCACTCTGTGTTCCCATACACTGCGCACTGCTCCTGTACTCTCCACTCGGTATACCCATACACTGTGCACTGCTCCTGTACTCTCCACTCTGTATTCCCATACACTGCGCACTGCTCCTGTACTCTCCACTCTGCATTCCCATACACTGCGCACTGCTCCTGTACTCTCCACTCTGTATTCCCATACACTGCGCACTGCTCATGTACTCTCCACTCTGTATTCCCATACACTGCTCACTGCTCCTGTACTCTCCACTCTGTATACCCATACACTGCGCACTGCTCCTGTACTCTCCACTCTGTGTTCCCATACACTGCGCACTGCTCCTGTACTCTCCACTCTGTATTCCCATACACTGTGCACTACTCCTGTACTCTCCACTCTGTATTCCCATACACTGCGCAGTGCTCCTGTACTCTCCACTCTGTATTCTCATACACTGCGCACTGCACCCTTACTATCCACTCTGTATTCCCGTACACTGCTCCTGTACACTCCACTCTGTATTCCCATACACTGCCCTTGTACTCTCCACTCTGTATTCCCATACACTGTGCACTGCTCCTGTACTCTCCACTCTGTATTCCCATACACTGTGCACTGCTCCTGTACTATCCACTCTGTATTCCCATACACTGCGCACTGCTCCTGTACTCTCCACTCGGTATTCCCGTACACAGCGCACTGCTCCTGTAATCTCCACTCTG